>NC_085038.1:12075846-12319957 GCF_963692335.1 Osmerus eperlanus
AGCGGGTTCTCTACCCAAAATTGCATTAAACTACAATTTATTTCTGTAAACAAGCCTCCACCCAGGAACTCTTAAACTTGAAGCAATGGCCCGATGGAGCTTGATGTTATTGCATTTCCAGTTTGGCACCCGTCTCATTCCGGTCATTTTATTCCATTAACTCCAGTCTAAATATCCCAAACTATGTTCCTATGTTCTCAAACCTGGCTCAAAATAATGGCCTTTTCATCAACAAATTGTTGGTGAAGACCAACTAGTTTCAAACTAATTCCAAAAAAGTGAAAACTAGAACACTTTCTTTTTTTTTGCTTACATCAAAGCAAGCCAGGAGAACAGCCAGCCACTCTGCTCAAGACCAGACAAGCCGGAAGTTCTACATGGCGCTGACCGTTGCTTTTGTGAGCCTCAATGCGCCACTGAGCACACATAAGCGACATATACGGGACCCCATCTTTAAACAGACATGGTGGTGGGTCTATTTAATAATAGGTCAATGGCTTAAACAATCTTCTTGCGTGCATTTTCATCACCTACATTTTTATGAATTCGTATTTGTTATTTCCACCCCTCAGGGATCACTACATAACTTTTGTAAAAAAATCCAGTGCTTTCTTAGTGGAATGTGTTCTGCACACACATGTTGTCACTGAATACCACTTGGATATTACAAAGGAGTGATGAAGTGCTAAATGAATGAGTGGTAAATGACCAGGGCATTTTACCTAGGCTACAGCTCTGGCAAATAGGACAATTAGGCTGAAATGGTGTTTTCCTACTTTTTAAGTTAATGCCCATAGAAGTCCATTCCCACAAAAGCAGACAAGATATCTCAAAACATTTCTTCAGATAAAACAATAGTAGGACAATCTTAAAACAACGTTGTTGTCTTTGCCCATGGGTGTGTTAGAGGAGGTTGTGGTGCCACGGGTCCGAGTCTTGCTAGTGCTGCTCTGCCGTGTCGGCTGGACTCGGAGGCCCTGTTGGTCACAGCATCAATTAATTAATAATTTTCTTTTGATTTGAAGTCTTATTAATTATTCAGGTCCTAGACGTAGTACTCATGGGAGATATAATTATAAAAATGATTTAAAAATAAATAAAAATAAAATAATGTCATCAAATCAAACATTGATGAACTTCCATCTCAGCCTGTGTTTATGTTAATCTTTGCATATTTACTCGTATCGTCGCTCCGCCCCTGGTCCTTCAAGCCCCTTTTATCTTCCTTCTCCTTCCTGTCCTACATGGTTTCCAGGAAGTGTTGCTATGGTCCAATCACAATTGAACATCCGACCCTAATGTAGGGTGGCCAGAGAGGAGGTCATCTGTGACACACACACACACACACTCATACACATAAACACACATACAGACATGTCTGCAAATAAACACGTGCACTGTATATAGGTTTGTTGCATGTGTATACGTGTGTTTATACATGTCTTATTCTAATACATACACACACACACACAAACTTACATACATACACACATACAAACCTACACACACACACGCACAGACATCGGATCAAAGCCAACGTTCTCTGGATGTGTGGCTGGTTCCTCTTCTATTATCCACAGTACTGCAATACAGCAGTTGTCTCACCAGGCAAACAGTGGCAGTAGCTCCCTCTATTGGTCGCTCAGAGTTACTTCCTCTCTGTGGATGACACACAAACTCTTTCATCTGCTTCAGCCCAGGACTCACCAAAACACATTTACACACTTTCACTTTCTCTCTCTTTTTCCTATCTCTCTCTTCTCTGTCGCTCTCTCTCTGTGTGTCCTGACTCTCACACACCCACACCCACACACACACACACCACACACACACACACACACACACACACACGCACACACCAGGGGACCACCTGGTCGGACGGTGAGACAGCAGGGTGTGGAGATCAAAGTTCACATCATAACATGGCCCATGTCATTACCTGCCCAAAGGTCACACACACGCACACACGCACGAGCACACACATGCACACACACATTAAAGAGACACCCACAGAGACTTTGGTTTGTGTCCTGTGTATCTACCAGATATCTAGAAGCTGTTTCACGAATTAGTTGATAAACCGTGCATGCCGCTACAGTTTTTGTTCATGAGCTAATTTTAAGGCTGCGGCTTGTTGTGGCCACACTGGGGCAGCAGTGAGTCGCAACCGTCCTTATCAATTTTTGCCTCTCTCTTTCTTCTCCCTCGCCCTTCCCTGCCCTCCTTTTTCCCACCACTCTTTCTCTATTTTTCTCTCTCTCGTTCTCTCTCTCTCTCTCTCTCTCTCTCTCCTCTCTCTCTCTCTCTCTCTCTCTCTCTCTCTCTCTCTCTCTCTCTCTCTGACTCTCTCTCTCTGACTCTCTCTCTCTGACTCTCTCTTTGACTCTCTCTCTCTCTCTCTCTGACTCTCTCTCTCTGACTCTCTCTCTCTCTCTCTCTCTCTCTCTCTCTCTCTCTCTCTCTCTCTCTCTCTCTCTCTCTCTCTCTCTCTCTCTCTCTCTCTCTCTGACTCTCTCTCTCCCTCTCTATCCCTCCCTCTCTCTCTCTGTTTTTCTCTGTCTCTCTGTGTCTTTCTTTCTCCGCCTCGGTTTCTCTCTCTCTCGTCGCACTCCCTCTCTCTATATCTTCCTAACATGGTCAGGAACCTTTTCACACCAATATGGTCGTCATCCCTACTGCGAAGGGGTGTGTGAATGTGTGTGTGCGTGCATGGTGCGTGCGTGTGCGTCTGTATGCGACAGGGGCTCTCCTGTCTACTCCAGCCTGTTCTGCTGGAGTAGCTTCAGACCATCTCTGTCCTCCCTTCACCCTGCTGTAGTCCCCCCCCCCCCAGGCCAGGGGACAGTGGACCCTAGTGGAGACTCATCATAGGATGAGTGATTAGACGCTAACCCTGCTCTCTCTCCTCTCCAGTGTGCACGCTGTCCATCCACAAGAAGTGTGAGCCCAAGGTAAGTTGTTGGCCTGGTGTCTCCCAGCATGCTGTGTGTCTGGGACCGAGAGCTGGAGATGGTGTGTGTGTGGGTGTGTTGGTGACTTGGAGCGTGAGTGATTGGTGTGTGTTGGGATGTGTTGGTGTTGTGTCGGAATGTGGTGGAGTGTTTGAGGTTTGAAATGCTGTAGGAAGCCGTTTAGGCACGTGCGCATACTCACACACACACGCACACACGCATAAACACACACGCAAATACCTTGAAAGTAGGGGAGGAAGGAGGATGGGAAGAGGAAGAGTGTTGGGAGGAAAGCGAGGAGGACGAGAGAGAGAAACAGCAGGGGAAAGGTGGAGGGAAAGAGCAAGGTTATTTTTGGTTTTCCGATTTGTGACTGCATTGCAGAGAGGTATAAACAAAATATTTCCCCTCCCCTCTTCTCTCGTCTCCTTTTCTCTCCTCTTCCAGTAACAATTTCCAATCCCCGGGCCAAAGCGAGGGCCGGTGGTGGGGAGCTTGGTAGAGTATATCAACAGTTACACTCACCGACTCTCTCTCCTCCCCCAGTGCCTTCCCCCTCGTGTTAGCTTAGTGGGCCCTAAACATTTACATGTCCTTAATCCAGGGAAATGATCCTTGATGTGAAGAAACAGAACGCCATTTAACATTGGCTCTCCCTACGTCTCAGACAGTAAACTGGGGAAGTGAAAGCAGAGTGTCCTGACACCGGGGTCTGGGTCTGCTCTCTGGTTGGGGTCTTGACCAGCTACAGTACATATGGCAGCACTGGGACCCAGACTCGGAGAGTGTGTATGCTCATCTTTGATCTTTTGTGTTACTGTAGGTGTGTGTGTGTACGTGTGTGAGAGGGATGACAGTAGCTGGTCTGGTCTAGGGCTCCGTGGTCTGTGAGAATGTTTCTCTCTTCCACTTCTCTCCTCCTCTTTTCTTTCTAAATTTGTCTATGTCTCTCTGTTGTCCTTTGTCTCTTTCTTACTTTCTCCCTTTCTCTTCAGTCCTTCAGTCCTTCAGTCTCTCTCTCTCTCTCTCTCTCTCTCTCTCTCTCTCTTCTCTCTCTCTCTCTCTCTCTCTCTCTCTCTCTCTCTCTCTCTGTAGAGAGAGGTAGTGTGTTTTATTGTATCGATCTACTGTACGGTCAGTGTGTTGTCATGGAGGAACAGAGGAATGCCATTGGTCGGAGGCTGTGGTGGCTGACTTGGCCAGGATGGATGGAGAAAGAGAGGGAGAGGGGGAGAGGGGGAGAGAGCAAGAAGCTTTTGACCATCATTCTGTCTCTGTTCCAGACCTCAGAACATGCCTGTTCCCTCACCCGAAATGCTTTCCCATTAAAGAACATAATCTGTCTGTGTGTGTGTGTGTGTGCGCATGTGTTTTTGTGTTTTCAACACTACTCCACCAGCTATCGTCAGGAAACATCTGACCTAGGATCTCCTCCCGCTCCAAGGACCAGGAAACAGCCTGTCAGTTCAGTTGTTGTCAACAACACTGCAGTGTTGACCAACCAGCTACTATGACAACATCACTGACCCATCCAAACTGGCCTGGTAGACCCCGACAGCCCCGACGGCCAACCTAGCAGCTTGTTTACATTCTGTGTGTGTGTAGTGTTAGGCTGCAGGGGTCAATTTCTGACCACCTAAATAATACTGCATACTTTAATGATTGCTGCTTTTCAAACAAGCTTCCTGTTTGGAGTCTTAGCGTAACTGTGTGTGGGTCCCTGCGTGTGGAGTGACCGTGCCAGCGTCCCCTGTGTTGTCAGGAGGATTCACACTTCTCTAATCACCAGTCAGCTTTGATCTGCTTGGATCTCCGGCTGACCACAGCCCCCCAAGAGGCCAGGTTTAAGACCTGGAGTTGGCTTCTGGCTTGACCAGCCTAGACTGAGACCAGCACTTGGTGAGAGGGATGGAGGGAGAGAGAGAGTGGCAGGGAGACAGGAAGGGAGAGAGAGGGAGGGAGACAGGGATACAGGGAAGGAGGGAGAGAGACAAGGAGGAAGGGAGGAATGTAAGGAGAGAGGGGTGGAGGTAGGTATGTAGGAAGAGAGGGAGGGATGGTGGTGAGCCAGAAGAGAGGGAGGGAGGCAGTCAGAGGGAGAGAGGGAGGGAGGCAGTCAGAGGGAGAGAGGGAGGGTGTTTTGGTGTCAGCCTGGTCTGTCTGTCTGGGAGTAGATGAGGGGAGGCTGGCCTTATATAGCCTGCTGTTACTCCCAGCTGCTTTCTGGAGGGCTGAAGCCAGACCAATTAAGTTAGGATCCTGGAGAAGTCAAGAGGTGCAAGAGCTACACATACACACACATATACAGAGTAATACACCCACAAACACAGAGCAATGCACACACACATAAGCACACTCATTCCCTCGTCGGTCTCACTGGCTCTCTGGCACGCGTTTGGGATTACTCCTGTTGTTTTGAACTGAGGGGGAAACGGACACACTGTGGGAGTCTCTCTCCCCCTCCCCCTTGTTCTCTCTCCCCTCCTGACTCTGGACAGAGTCTGCAGACAGACAGAACACAGAGGTAGAGAGAGAAGAGCGAGACAGAGAAGGAGAGAGAAGGTGAGAGAGAGCAGGTAAGAGAGACAGCATAACAATGTATGTAGGTGTGTTTGTGTTAATCTAGTGTATTGTCCGAGATGATGCTATCTGTCAGCAAGGATGAATGTGTGATGTGAGATGTCTTTTGATTAGCCGTGTCTCCCTCGCTCTGGCCTGGTCTTTCTCTCTCTGGTGTTTCTTCCTCTGGTCTGGTCTCCCTCCCACCAAGCTGGTCTCTCTGTGGCCTTGTCTCTCTGTGGCCTTGTTTTTCTCTGGTCTGGTCTCTCCCTCTCGCTTGGTCTTTCTCCCTCCAGGCTGGTCTCTCTCAATGACCCAGTAAAGGGATCTGTGTTTGTGTTGAAATAACCAACAGCAGAAGGAAGAGATGGCACCTACATGGAACCATCTCTTCCACAATGTGTGGACTTGTGTGAGGAGGGGGCGGTTCAGTGAGTCTGAGAATATCTTTGATGACATGTCACATTTCAAATTCAGGTGAAAATCCTGTCTCTTTCAAAGGATTGTATGTGTGTCTCTATCACTTGCTACAACCTACATTAACAAGACATGAGTGGTGTGTATGCATGTGGGTAGCCCTGGGAAAGAGTATCCCTGTAGGATTTCTCTGGGAGAGTTCATCTGAGTTTATGTGTGTGTGTGTGTGTGAGAGAGAGAGGGGGGGGGAGGGGGAGAGAGGGGAGAGGAGAGAGAGAGAGAGAGAGAGAGAGAGAGAGAGAGAGAGAGAGAGAGAGAGAGAGAGAGAGAGAGAGAGAGAGAGAGAGAGGAGCCTTTCATGTTTTGATCTCTGTGTGTGTGATTTAGAGTGAAAGCTAGAACAGGGGGACCCACTTTAGAGGTGTTCTGGACAGAAAGATGAAGACAGCAGAGAGAAACTGAATTTAAATTCTGGGCAGTCAGAACTACCAAATCCAAGCCAAGGCCCTAAACATTCACATCCAGTCACTGCCACAGACTATAGAGATAAAAGAGAACCAAAATATTTTATTACAAATGAAGCAACAGCAAGAAGGAGAGTCTTACAAAGAGACACAGAGAGATATACAGTATATTGTCTCTCTTCATCCCTTTTTCTCTCCTCTTCCTGCATCATCGACTGACCCTCTGAGTGGGAACTCAGACATGCAGCCTCCAGCAGTCACCCCTGAACTCTGAACCCGTCCTGGATGTTAACTAAATAGAAGAGGTCAAAGGTTGCAGACTAGTATATCATCTTTCCTCTCAGAGAGTTACACCTCTCTTTGCTCCCCTCCTCTCTCCTCTCCTCTCTCAGTAAGGAGAGGCAGTGAGATGGCTGTATTTCAAGGTTAGGTGGTAAGGGAGCAGAGATGAGTGAATAGGTGATTACCTCACCCAAGGTCTCACCATGGTGTCTGCCATCGTAGACAGAGTTTTATGGCGTGGAAAAGTCTGCCGCCACGCTGTGTGTGTCTGTGTGTTGGATACTGGTGATGGACATTAAGTGACCTGGATACAGTTGACTGGAAGTGTGTTGTTCAGCTGCAGATACTGTCTTTTGATCTACAAACACATATCTCACACACAGACAAACAAACAGTGGTAAGTAATCTACCCTATCCTCCAGATCTCTTTCTCTCTCTCCCCTCTCTCCCTCTCTCCCCCTCTCTCTCTCTCTCTCTCTCTCTCTCTCTCTCTCTCTGTCTCTCCTTTTCCTTTTCTCTCTCCCTTTTTATTCTACCTCAATCCATCCCTCTCCCTCCCCCTCGCTCTCTCCGAGTGCGTGGTGTAATTCTGCCATTGAGCGTACATTACCCTGGCAGGACTACAGTGCCACTCGACACAACACACAGTGTTGCCATCTCCAGCGCCAGGGCAGGAAGGAATGTGCACTCTCTATTACAATACAACCGGATTTATGATCACCTCGAATCAAACAGAGACCAGGTCCATCTATAAATCCCCCCAGAGAGCCGTTTGAGCTACGGTCCTTATTTAGCCTCTCTGTGTGAGACTGAAGTATTTACTTGCCCAGGCAGCCTGCCATTGGGTTGGTGGTGGTTGTAGAATTTGTGTGCATGAGTTTATGTGTGTGTGTGTGTGTGTGTTGCGTGGTAGCTCTTGTGTGTGCAGGAAAGGGATCCAAGAATGTGAAGAGCTGTTCCTTGGAGATGCACCCTAAACATCAAAAAGTGCCCCGATCTGTTGAGCCCCTCTAGCCCCAGATGAGGCCCTCTGGCTGGGGTGGGAGTGTGAACAGGCCTGGGTGGCTGGCTAGAGGTCTGGATCTGCCTCACTGCCCTTTAAGAACCCCCTTGTGATGTGTGGAGAAGATTAAAAGCCCTGCTTAGCCCCCCCCCCCCCCCCCTCTCTATTTTTCCCTTTCTCTGTTTCTGCCAACCGTCGAGTAAACGTAGCCAGCACAGCTAAATTACTGGTGAGACAAGAGGCTTGAAAAAGGAGGAGTGGAAGAGAGAGGAGAGGAGTAGAGAGGGAGAAGAAGAGGAGAGGGGTAGACAGGGAGGAGAAGAGAGAGGAGAGGGGTACAGAAGAAAGGGGAAGGAGAAGAGGAGAGGGGTGTAGAGGGAGGAGAAGAGAGGAGAGGGGTGGAGGAGAAAGGGGAAGGAGAAGAGGAGAGGGGTGGAGAGGGATGAAAGGAGAGGTGGCTGGGTTAAACACATGAACTAACTTGCACATGCGGCAGGGACAGCCCAGAGGCTACGCACATGAATACACTAACACATACACACACACAAACACACACACACATGCACACACGCAAAATAGCTTGTCCCCTGGATCCCGTGAAGTCCAACAGGGAGTATTTTTTGTCCCGCTTTTGTTGCTATAGTAACCTGATAAACCTACAGAAGTCCCAGGTAGCTGTTAAGGGGGTTGTTATTGGGGGATGTGAGCACACACACACATACATGCATTCAGCATGCCTGGAAAATATGGGCCATGTTTATCTAGAGAGACTCGAGGTATCACATATTTAATCTAAATTGGTGTGTGTTAACATTTATTCTATAGTAATCTGTCTGCCTGCCTGCCTGCCTGCCTGCCTGCCTGCCTGCCTGCCTGACTGCTTGCCTGCCTGCCTGCCTGCCTGCCTGCCTGCCTGCCTGCCTGCCTGTCTTCTGTTGCTGTTCTACACTGATACTGTCAACACAAGGAAACTGTACACACACACGCAAAACACGCAACCACACACACATGCAATCACAGCTTGTCACTTGACTCTTGAGGCAAAAAAACATCCTGTTGATAGTTGTGGTGTTCTTTCTAGGAACAGCCAGTAAGAACCAACCAGTCAGCCCTACAGTAGCTAACTCTGGACTGAACTCTCTTGACTTCAGATCAAGAGGTTGCACGTTCAAATCCCCTTCTGTACAGTACTTTCAATAAAACCGTCTACTAAGTGAATACATTATTATTATGCCATTATCATCAGTCACTTCAGGGCTACAGTACCAAGAGCATGCTTGTCCGATGACTGAGTGCTGCTTGGTAATCTGAGGACGGACCTACTGATTGGTTGAGAGACTAAAGTTTGATATGAGGATGTAATTTCCTGTCTGTCGCTTAGGACATCCTGTCAGTGAAGCGGTTTTAACCCTGTCTTTGGTTTGTCCAGGGAGAGAGAAGGGCCTATACCAAATCTATGTACCATGTTCTGCACTTCACCTTGTTCTAAAACGAATGACTGCTTTCAATACAAAAACTAAAAGTGATGTTTAGTACAATAAAATAATCGACACAGGGGAACAAGAAAACCACGAATGGCAAAAGTGATAAATAATGTACTAAAAATGCAAAATAAACATGCCTACCCCAAATAATGCCTCGCTAATAAAAGTGTGTATACCCCTGGGCAGTTTAAATGTCCCCTTCTCCCTGAGCAAGGAGCCAAACTGAACAAACTGAACTCTAACGCATGTAGTCACAATCAGAAATAATACGACATTAATCGAGACAAACGTGAGCTCAAAACACAACTAACACCGAATGGCAGACAGCAACGAAACACAGGTGGGGTTTACATGGAAGCCAGGCAAACAGCTGATTGGTCGGGAGCAGTCGCATGGAGTTGAAAATAGAAGTTGACGAGACAATCACGGACAGGCACCTGAATGTATGAATGTTAGTGAGGGGAGACACAGAAGGGAAGACAACACACAACAATACGGACCAACAGAAATACTGTATAACGTGGCCGCAACAGAGGCTAGCTGGAAAGTCAAACAGGAAGCAGGATTGTTTAGTGTTAATTATGTTGTTGTGTTTTTAGTCTATCTTGTGTTTACACTTACACATGGTTGGCTTAAACATCCCTCCCTCCTTCTCTGGACCTCCTCCTTGTCCTCCTGTTCTTACTTCTGTTTCTCCTCCTCCTCGCCCTCCTTCTCCTCCTCCTCACCCTTCTCTTCCTCCTCCTCGCCCTCCTTCTCCTCCTCCTCACCCTTCTTTTCCTCCTCCTTGCCCTCCTTCTCCTCCTCCTCCTTGCCCTCCTTCTCCTCCTCATTCTTCTCTCTGTGATGGAGGGATGCGTTGTATTTTTTGCTGCAGTAACTCTTTACCCCTCTCTCTCTATGCCTCTCCCTCCCTCCCTCTCTCTCTCGCTCCCTCTCTTTACCTCTCTCTCTCCCTCCCTCTCTTTACCTCTCTCTCTCTCTCCCTCTCTCTCTCCTTCTCTTTACCTCTCTCTACCTCTCTCTACCTCTCTCTACCTCTCTCTACGTCTCTCTCCCTTTCTCCCTCTCTCTGTCCCTTTCTGTCTACATCACTCTTTTTCTCAATTTTCCCCCTGTTTTTTGTACTCTTTCTGTTTCTTATTCTCACTCTTTCTCTCGCTTGCTCTCTCTCTCCCTCTTTCTCTCTCTTTAAACTATTTTTCTAATTCTTTGTCTAGCACTCTCTCTCTCTCTGTAATCCTGTTATTTCACATTAAACCTTCATTAGCAGCCAGAGGCAGTGAGAGCTAAACCAATCAGTATCAGCCTCAGTCCTTCTCACTGACATTCCTAATAATCTCCCCTTGACTGCTGTTTGCGGATGCGCGTACAGTATGTGTCTGTGTGTGTGCGCGTGTCAACGTGTGTGTGCGTGTAAAGTGTGTGTGTTGCTGAGTTTCATGTCCAGACCTAACCCTCTCCTTTCTCTGTCTCCGCAGGCCTCCCCAATATGCCCTGTACCCACCAGCCATGAGCTGGTAAGTACACACCCCTTCTAGCACAGGACCAAGACACTCTGTGTGTGTGTGTGTGTCTTGTTGTGTGTCTTTCCTTGTGTGTGTGTTTGTTTGTGTATGTTATGCCTTTCTGCTTGAGCTGTGCGAGTCACAGAATGCGTCACAGTATGGAAACTGCAGTTAAACGGCAGATATAACTGCGGGCTTCTTACTAATACTGTTAGAAGATGAACTAGATAGCTCTAAGACCAAAATAAAACTGCGTCCCTGCTCACCAGCTGTGAGTGCGCATTAGTTAGGGTGCGTATGTGTGTGTATGCGTGTGTGTTGTGTGTGCATGCATGTGTATGTTTGTGTGTATATGTGTATGTTTGTGTGTATATGTGTATGTGTGTGTGTATGGGTATGTGTGTGTATGTGCATACGCGTGTATGTTTGTGCATGCGTGTGTGTATTTGTGTGTGTCTGTAGTCCACTCTGACTTTGAGACACAGGCGTGTGTATGCATATGGATGATGAGGGAAGACCACAGTGGTTGTGAGCAGTTATAGCCGTCTCAACCCAAACAGCCACGTTCGGCGCTGGTCCTCTGCCCTCAACGTTTATCTCCGTCTGATGCCGTGTCGGAATGGCAAACGCACCAGGGTGAAAACGACCACCAAGCGAAAGGTTTCATGGGAATGTTTTCCTCAAACGCTATCTCAGGATCCCAAGTTGTGCAACATGCTTAATACACACATTCCACGATGAACTTGTGACCTTGTGTGTGTTCAGACTCCGGGGTCACAACCCCTCACTGTGTCTCTCTCTCATGTCATTCTGGAATTGTGGAGGAAACACGCATAGAGGTCATGGGTTCAATTCCCACCTATCTTCAACATAGCTGATAGATGACTGCTTTCCTTCCTTCCCTCCTTCCCTCCCTCACTCCCAACCACCCACCCTCCTTCCTCCCTTCCTCCCTCCTTCTAAGGCTTTCCTCCCCCTCTCCTCCCACTACGCTACAGAAGGATACATAGTTGAAAGAGAAAAGATCAAAAACAAACTGCAGTGTAATTCCCTCGTTGTCCATAAGTGGGTGCTTGTGTCCAGAGCACCTCCATCTTGACCAGAGAATATCCCAAAGACTGTTACAAGCCCTAAGAGTGACCCAGGAGCTGAGTGTTTATCCTGGATTCGATTCCATAACCAAAACAACCTGACCTATGCTCCAAACACCGGTGCTGGTTGCGTGTGGACCATGTCCTTTTTAGGAGGCTGACTGACGGAGAGCCTGGCCCAAGAAACAGCTCCTCATCCTGGACGCTGGCAGGAGCCGAGGCCCTGGGCTGCTCCTTTGGCACTGAGATTTTTTCCTAAACATGGGATTCATCGTTGAGCTATTTGAATGTGTGTGTTTGTGAGTGTGTTTCAAATTACATTTAGTCATTTAGCAGACGCTCTTATCCAGAGCGACTTACAGTAAGTACAGGGACAGTCTCCCCAAGGCAAGTAGGGGGGAGTGTCTTGCCGAAGGACATGTCATTTGGCACGGCCGGGAATCGAACAACAACAACCTTCTGATTAATAGCCCGACTCCCTCACCGCTCAGCCACCTGACCCCTAAATTGCCTGTGGATGCGTGCCCTTTTATGTGTGGTGTGCTCTGTTTCTCTGCGTTATCTCTACCTTTTTCAATTTGTTCTCCTTTTTCTCCCTCCATCTCTCTTCCTCCCTCTCTCTCTCTCTCTCTCTCTCTCTCTCTCTCTCTCTCTCTCTCTCTGTTCTCTCTCTCAGCCTCCCAATACTCCTCAGCTCTCTCTGAAGCATGTAGAAACACCGGTAAGTGGTCCATGCTCTTCATCACGTGTTTCCACTCTCTCCTCCTCGTCATGCTCTTTCTCACTCACACACACGCACACACACAGATGCTGAGTCATACTGTGTCGATACTAGTGTGTGTCTCCAGTGGACATGAGACTGGACATGAGCGTTCAAATAAAGTACTGAATTGATTTTGAATTGAGAGAGATACTGTGTGCGTGTTGTGTGTGTGAAAGAGAGAGAGAGAGAGAGAGAGAGAGAGAGAGAGAGAGAGAGGGAGAGAGAGAGAGAGAGAGAGAGAGAGAGAGAGAGAGAGAGAGAGAGAGAGATTTGAAGCATACTTGGAGTTGGAGGAGAAACTCCAATACTGGAAGTCGAAGGAGAAAACAGAACATGGAAATGAGAAGGTGAACAACGGCTGGAGGGAAACTTCGGCACACACGTAGGAGGAAGAGAAAGAGTACACTAGAGGAGATGCTAGAGAGGAATGTGTGTGTGTGTTACTGATCAGGATATGTCAGACCTGCTATGTATAAACCCAGTTCTGTGCTGCGCGTTTATTTGGTTAGCTTCTACAAAACGAGCAGGATCTGGTAGTGTGTGCATGCATGTGTGTGCGTTTTTCCACTTTGTATTTATAATTGAATCAGTATAGCCTGTTAGTGATTTTCAACAAAAGTGTACCCTGGAATACATTCAGGGTGAGGAGAGGAGGGGAGAAGAGAAGAGAAGAGAAGAGAAGAGAAGAGGAGAGAAGAGGAGAGGAGAGGGGAGGGGAGAAGAGGAGAGGGAAGAAAGGAAAGAAGAGAGGAGGCAGAACAACAGAGTTAAGGGGAAGGGACAGGAAAAGAAGGGAGAGGATCCATCCAGCATGGCAAAGAGGGAGAGATGTGAGAGCGAGAAAAGAGCACAAAACAAAACAAAAGAAGCACAGAGTGAAGGAAAATAGCTGAGAGAAAGAGAGAAGAGAAGAAAGGGACATGTGGTCCATTCTCCTCTATGGACTACATTCCCCAGACTCATCCTGGTCTGCGAGGTCTACTGCTCGTTAAGGACTGAGCTGGGATTGGGCGCATTTGACCCACATTCAGGAAGGCAGGTGTTTCATAACAGGGGGATAGGGCTGGTTACCCAGCCATGCCCCTGGGCGGGTTCATCCATTGGCCTTTTGCCTCGCTGCATTTTTCCTGGAGGCGGAGCATACGACACATGTGGAAGGTAGGCCATGCCCAACCAGGAAATCCAGTGGCTTGAGTGACATACTGCAGAAACTGATTTTCAAAAGTATCTGTGCTGCTTTACATGTCGTCATTTAGCAGACGCTTCCAGAGCGACTTACAGTAAGTACAGGGACATTCCTCTGAGGCAAATAGCGTGAAGTGCCTTGCCCAAGGACACAACGTCATTCACGGCCGGGAATCGAACCGGCAACCTTCTGATTAATAGCCTGATTCCCTAACCGCTCAGCCATCTGATCCCCTCTCTGGTTTGACCACAGAGTTGTTCTCTGGGATGTGGGTAGGGTTTGGCTGGGTCTAGGTACGTTTGCATGCTCACAGCTGGTTCAGATGAGGAGGCAGAAGACAAGATACGCAAACAAACACATGCACACACATTGCCCTGCGTTCAGTTATAACATTTACATTTAGTCATTTAGCAGACGCTCTTATCCAGAGCGACTTACAGTAAGTACAGGGACATTTCCCCGAGGCAAGTAGGGTGAAGTGCCTTGACAACATATGTTACATACTGTATTGTGTCCCCTCCGTCTCTCCCCCCACAGCCTGCTAGAGTAACACACACTAGATCTGCTACAGCATCTGCTCCGCTTGTTCAGAACATTGTGTGGGTGTGTCTTTCACTTCCAACTGTATTGGTCCTGGTCCTGGTCCGGATCCTGGGTATAGTCTAGTGTCAAGTCTGAGTGTTAGAAGGTTAGAACAGCTCTTCAGTCTGCTATCTACAATAGCAGCTCTAGCAGACAGTTTAAATACAGACAAACTAGAACCATCTCTGAACACACACATCTACAGGTCTCCTCTCTGCTCTGCTCTGCTCTGCTCTGCTCTACTCTGCTCTGCTCTCCTCTGCTCTCCTCTGCTCTGCTCTGCTCTCCTCTGTTCTGCTCTCCTTTCCTCATTGATCCAGTGACAGTATGTATCTCTCCCAGAACATGGTTGCCACGGCATCGTTCTGGTGTTCCAGTGTTGTTGTGATTGACATGTTGGTCGTTGTTCTGTGTGTTCCAGGGCTCGACCCGGTCCTGTAAGAGTGTGGAGACCAGAAGAAGACCTTCACGGTAAGACTCGAACCCCAACTCTCCCAGCCCTAACGCATGGACGCACCCTCAGAGACGGAGGTTCGAATCCCGGTGTTTGTCACCTTGGCTTCAACTGTGACTTTCGATGAGGGTTAGGACTCCTATAGTCTGTGAGATGTCTCTGCTCCAAACGAATGTTCCATAGGCATTGCACAACCCAGGGGGGGGGGGCGCTGATCAGGAGGATTGCGCAACAGCAGCTTGGATAAATCTGTTGTCTTTAAGGAGAGCTGGAGGACTGTCAACTTCATTTCTGAGGGACTGCCTGAATGAGTTCCATGACACGTGCGTGTCTATGTGTGTGTGCGTGTGTGTGCGTGTGTGCGTGTGCGCTCCGTCCAGCAGAGTGAGCGTGCCGCAAGCCATGGAGGAGAGCTCTGAGGTGGACCTGGTGTACATCACAGAGAGGATCATCTCCCTGTGCTTCTCCAGTGCTGTGGAGGAGAACATCTACACCTCCAGCCTGACAGAGGTGGCCTCCATGCTGCGCTCCAAACATGGGGAACACTACCTGGTGAGCGAGTGTGTGTGTGTGTGTGTGTGTGTGGATGGGGGTAGGCTTGTTTGCGTACGTGTGTGTGGATTTGTGTGTGCGTGTGGGTGGATAGGGGTTGGCATGTTTGTGTATGTGTGTGTGTGCAAGTATGTATAGCTCTCTGTTTCCTTTCTCATGCTCTGTCAACAGAGAAATCTCCTTCTGATGTTGTGTTGTTTGTGGTTTTAGCTTCTCAACCTGAGTGAAAGGAGAAATGATATCATCAAGCTCAATCACAAGGTAAGACACACACCCACACACGTGTGTGCACACACACACGCAAACCACAAACTCACGCACGCCTACACAGAAAACACACACGGACACCCGCCCAATCTGACATAAATGTGGTGCGTGTGTGCGCATGGTTGCGTGTGTGGTTGCATGTGTGGTTGTGTGTCTGTCTGCGTGTGTGCGTGTGCGGTTGTGTGTGGTTGTGTGTCTGTCTGCGTGTGTGCGTGTGCGGTTGTGTGTGGTTGTGTGTCTGTCTGCGTGTGTGCGTGTGTGGTTGTGTGTCTGTCTGCGTGTGTGCGTGTGCGGTTGTGTGGGCCTCCCATCCTCCAGGTGCTGGATTTCGGCTGGCCAGACCACCATGCCCCAGCGCTGGACAGGATCTGCAGCATGTGCAAGGCCATGGACACCTGGTTGAACACAGACCCATGCAACGTGGTGGTGCTGCACAACAAGGTGAGGGGAAGGACACCTAGGGCCCCATCTCAACACTGTTACACAGTGGAAGGGTGGATTTAGGGGGATGCATCTCAATCCTCTTAGCCAGATTGCTTCACTGTGTCCATGTGATGAGAGAGAGGGTGGAGACGCATCTCAATAGTTTGGTCAGCGTCCTTCCTCACGATTATTCCTGGGAGGAAGAATCCCACAGGCCTCATCTCATTCCCCTGCTTATCTCGGTCTCTCTTCTAGACTGATCCAACGAAATCAATGTGCTGTGTCAGGCAATGGGGGGCGCTGTTCTGTCACCTCCCACGAGTAGCCCCCTCTGTGTTCCTCAGCTAGTAGGCCCCACACCCGCTTGACGGCTGAAGTTTAGAAAAAATGGTCACACATACAAACGCGTTTGTCTCCATGGCGCAGTTGTCGTCAAAGTGGCCCTCACAGGCCCATTTCGTGTGGGACAGTTTTATGTCTCCATTAATTAAAGTTTATCACGGAGGCACCAAAAGTTATTCAGTCGGTGTCTGGCAACAGTCATCCACGCAGAGCCTAAGTGGTCCTTGTTACCAGAATAGCCCGATTTATTATCATCCATAGTCGATGAATCTCGTAGAGAGAAACTCTGTCGGTATCAATCGGTCAGTGTGTGGAGGGGTTACTTGATAGCACCGTGGGGAGAAGTTTGATTCAGGGTCGGATGAAATGCATACACAGAGCTGTAGCAAACAGCTCGTTGCCATGGTTACGGATCCTTGTTGTGAAACGCAAGCTTGTTTGGTGGGAGGGGAAAACTGAGGCTTCATTTAAACGAGAGAGAGAAAAAAAAAAGATTTAGAGTTAGATGTGATTTTCCCAGCATTGCCCAGGAATGTTCTGCTTGCTGAATGAGCTGAAAGGTCAGGTCCTTTGTCTCTACATCACTATTTTTAGGTGTTACTTTTTTAGGGACAAAGAATGGCAGTATGGTTAATGGCAGTTTGATTCTATTCCTGCCTGATGCAGAAAAAAATGACCTGATCATTCAAATCTAATTCACAAGAAGATACACAACCTTCTGATGTATACGTAGGTGTAAACCATGCTGGGATTTCAATCTGATCACTAAGATACTGTTGTACCTATTTATCTTTCTCTCTATCTCTTTACATCTCTCTGTCTCTTTACCTCCATCTTGCCCCATCCCTCATTCTGTCTCTCTCTCTGTCTCTTTTTCGTCCCCCTCTCTCACTGTGTATGTGTCTCTCCCTCGCTCTCTCCCTCTCCCTCTCTCTCCCTTTGTGTGTGTATGAGGGGAGTCAGGTGGCTGAGCGGTTAGGGAATTGGGCTAGTAATCCAAAGGTTGCTGGTTCGATTCCCGGCTGTGCCACATGACGTTGTGTCCTCGGGGGGAATGTCCCTGTACTTACTGTAAGTCGCCCTGGATAAGAGCGTCTGTTAAATGACTAAATGTAAATGTATGTGTGCCTCTCTCTCTCTTTTCTGTCTGCAGGGTAACAGAGGGAGAACGGGGGTGGTGGTAGCAGCCTATATGCACTACAGCAACATATCTGCCAGGTACCCATGTTCCGCTGGAAGATACACACACAGGTCACACACTTCTGACCTGACCTGAGCAGGATACACAGTCCTGGCATACAGTGCTCGTGTGTCTGCCCGCTGTGTTGGGGGTTGTTGTGGTAATGGTGAGCAACTCCTCCTCCGTCTCTGCAGGGCTGGCCAGGCCCTGGACCGCTTCGCCATGCGTCGCTTCTATGAGGTCAAAGCACTTCCTGTCGGTCAGCCATCCCAGAGAAGGTCAGTCACTAGCCCACTTCCTGTCTAGGAACTACTTCCTGTTGTGGTCTGAATGAGTTTGACCCCTGGGGGGGAGACGAAAAAGACTCTCAGGCCGCATTTAAATATGGCTTTGGCTACGTTCCAATATGATAACCCCTAACCTTGACCTCTACATACTCCTTTTGAGGAACAAGAGTGGATAAGGAGGTGGGTTAACATGTCTCTCTGTTCAGATCTAGTCAGGGATGAAAGGGTTCTTCTGTTTGCCATGTATGAGCCTCCTCAGTATGGACAGATCTCTACAGAACTAGTCTGGCTCTAGTAGTAGTCTCTCTCTCTCTTTTCTCTCTCTTTACAGAAGTAGTCTGTACAAAACTAGTTTCTCTCTATAGAAGTAATCTCTCTACAAAGCTCTTCTCTCACTCTTTTTCTACAAAGATGCTCTCTCTCTCTACAAAGCTGCTCTCTCTCTCCCTCTCCCTCTACAAAGCTGCTCTCTCTCTCTCTCTCTACAAAGCTGTTCTCTCTCTGTAGAGCTGCTCTCTCTTTAGGGTTTCCTTCCCCAGATATAATTATCCTACTAGCCCTGCAGTCTGCGCTTATTATTTACATTACATTTACATTTAGTCATTTTAGCAGATGCTCTTATCCAGAGCGACTTACAGTAAGTACAGTAAGTGAAGTGCCTTGCCCAAGGACACAACATCAGTTGGCATGACCGGGAATCGAACTGGCAACCTTCGGATTACTAGTCCGACTCCCTCACCGCTCAGCCACCTGACTCCCTATTATGGGCTGGGCTAGCATGGGGGGGGGGGGGGTGGGGGGGGGGGGGGGAGATGGGAAGTGAAAGAGAAATACTGCCATAGCAACACAGAATGCATAGGAACCCACGGAACACACCTCTGCTGATATAGGATACATGGTATATAATAAGCCTCAGATTCACTGCCAAGGCTCTGGCCGGTTGGGAGATTAATAACGTTCTCGTGAGATGTGAGATTCCAACCCAGATCAGAACGTTCTAAATCCCTGTGATCAATCACAGGACAGAGGGCAGACTTCCAGAACGTGTCCCATAGCATGACCCCAAACACACTGTACACACACACACACACACACACGCACAGTACACAAACACTCAAGGGTACACATACTCATAGCCACTTACACAGGCCAGCTGTGTTTTTCATAGCTTCCTGCTCCAGTCCTAATTGAGTCTGTTGTGCTGAGCCATCTGGCCAATGACACGACACTTCAGCTGTGTCTCCACAGGAGCAGCACTGGAGTTCCCTGTGTACCATTACCATCCTCATCATCATCCTTACCACACACACATGCTCGGACACACACACACACAGCCCCGCAGAGCTGCGGGGCTGTGTATACAGTACACGTACTGGACAAACACAAATACACACACGCCAAATTTCAAGCAATAATATTGACATGAATGCTTCATTGGCATGAATGTTCAGGGGGGTATTCCAGAAAGCAGTTACGCAACATAACCGGGTAAGTTAACCCACCAGCTGATTCACAATGTTGCAGCAACCTACTGGCAATGTTGTTACAACGTTGGTTGTCAGCTGGGGAATTAACTTACCCGGGTATGTCACATAACCTGCTTTCTGGAATACCGCCCAGGTTAAACAATGTTGCCAAAGCAGTCAACAGTGAAGGTACAACATTTGTAATGATAAACATCCTAGAACTGAACTCTCTCTCTCTCATCTCGCCCTCTGTCTCTTGTCCCTCATCCCTCTCTCCTGCAGGTATGTGCGTTACTTCAGTGGCCTGCTGTCTGGTCAGATCAAGATCAACAACAAGCCCCTATTCCTGCATCACGTCATCATGCACGGCATCCCCAACTTTGAGTCCAAGGGAGGTCAGTAGCACACAGCCACACACGCACGCACGCACACACGCACAATGTTGAAGACCATGTTAGTTCTTTACTAGATAACTATTGCAAGTTTTGATAACAATTGCAATTGCAGCTATTGCGATTTGTATTATTTGTTTTACGTTCTCTCTCTCTCTCTCTCTCTCTCTCTCTCTCTCTCTCTCTCTCTCTCTCTCCCTCTCTCTCTCTCTTTCTCTGTGTGTTTCTTTCCCTCTATCTATAACTATCTCTTTCTACTTTTCCTTTTCCCTTTCTTTAGGCTGTCGTCCCTTTCTGAAGATCTACCAGGCCATGCAGCCAGTGTACACTTCAGGAATATAGTATGTTTGTGTGTGTGTGTGTGTGTTTGTGCTGACTGACTGCTCTGTACACATGCATAGTTACAGTTTTTCACAATTGTTAACACACGTTTCTCAAAACAATAACGGCTTTCTCAAAACTGCATCCACAAAACTGAAAACCTGACACACAAAATGCTAAACCTGACACTTCCTTTGCAAGATGACTCTTTGCCATCAAATCTCTTACCTGTTCACAAAATGGAACTTGTGTTCTCATTTGGTACTCACAACCATATTTTCAAATGACACACACATACTATTGATAACAGTACACACAATAAGCATTTGCTGCACACTACCAAGCATTCACAGCACACTGTAGTGCAAAATTGAAAACACAATTATAGAAATGGAACACACCATATGGATGACAATGACTCTGGAGAATGAGCCATTTCTCCTTTTGTCAAATTTATCAGTGTAGACCTACTTTTTTCATAGTCAAACATAAAACTGCAAATATGCAGCACATATGCAGCAAAAAAAGTTTTATTTCTGAACAGCACAGTATTTTCAACGGGCCTGCTCAACCAATTGCAGCACACAAAGTGATGTTCCCATCACGCTGGCCGGGGACCTCAACAATGGTGCGCTGGCCAATGACATTTCTGCCCCGGTGCCTCATCTTCACCAGGTTGAATCCAACCTCATCAATGAATATGTATTCACATTAGCTCATTAGCTGTGTCATGCTCCTGGATCCGCTGAAACAGACAGCATGATAATGCAAGTTATAGAATGGACACAGATAGGTCAACACAGTGGGCTACAGTGAGACACTGTAGAAAAGGAACAATATTGCATTACAGGTACAATACATGCATGTGTCAGTGCTGAATGTATGGGACTTACAAGCACAAACTGTCGCCGTAACTCCTTGATGTGGTCTGTGTTCCAGTCGAATGGGACCCTGTACGCCTGTGTCATCCGCATGGCATTCCTGCGGAGAACACGGTCCAGTGTAGAGAGGCTGACGGTCTAGATGTTTCTGAATGTAGCATGGTCAGCCAGGATGCTAGTTTGTATTTGTCGGAGTGTGATAGCGTTGTTCTCACTAACCATATTTACAATTTCAGTCTCCTGTTCGGCTGTGAAAGTGCATGTTCCTCCTCCACGGTGTGGTTCTCTTTCAGTCCTGCAAAATACAAATACTGTGAGCACACTGTATTCTATTGATATGCAGTATTTCAGTACACAACGCAAATAGAATTCATACCTGTTGTCCATCCTGAAGATTCTACGTAATGATGGCAGCAACTGTGAAGTGGCTGAGATTTGGTTGGACCCTCTGGCCAGCCTCCCTCATGCTCAAACCATGGTTGAGCACATGGTCTACCACAGTGGCCCCAATCTCATTAGAGACGATCGTTCTCCTTCTTTCTCCTCTTCCTCCTTCTTCTTCTCCTTGTCCTTCTCCTCCTCTTCCTCCTCCTTCTTGTCCTCCTCTTCCTCTCCCTCCTCTTCCTCTCCCTCCTCTTCCTTGTCCTCCTCTCACTCTTACCTCTCTCCTTCTCTGGTTGTCGATATATGTTCTAAGTTCTCCATTGTTCACCAAACAAAACAGAGGCCCAAGGCCCTTTTTATGCTGCAGTCCTGATCGCAAATTGCTCACCAGACCTGAGTGTTTAGAGATTTGAATATTTGTGTGTTGTAGGTTGATGCTTTGAGACTTTACTTGAGAAGTGTGTGCAACAACTGAACATTGTGTGTAGTGTTTTGACAACAAGGTGATGTGTAATTGACATCAGTGTGTAAACAAGGAAAGTCAGAGTCTAATGCAGATAAGGGAGTGTGAAGTAGTGCCAAATTGGGTCGAGCAATTGGTACATGAAGTGAAGGTTGTGAAAATTGTGCAACATTTTTGCTTTTTTGTGTGTTAACAATTGTGAAAAACTTTAAGCGTGTGCATAAAACCTACCTACCTCCCTTCCTCCTCTCTCTCTCTCTCTCTCTCTCTCTCTCTCTCTCTCTCTCTCTCTCTCTCTCTCTCTCTCTCTCTCTCTTCTCTCTCTCTCTCTCTCTCTCTCTCTCTCTCTCTCTCTCTCTCTCTCTCTCTCTCTTTCTCTCTCTGTCTCTCTGTCTCTCTCCCCGTCTCTCTCTCACCCCCTCCCTCTCATTATGCAGTCCATTCATGTCTAAAATCCAGTGTTGAGTGATTATCCCCATTGGTGTGTGTGTCTACAGTACTGTAGATTTTGTACAGTTTGCACTGGTAGACAGGGTGGCATTAACGTTCCTCTAATGTCTGATGTGTGTAGCAACATAAGCATCCCCCAGCCCACCAGCCCCCAGCCCACCAGGACCCCCTAGCCCCCAGCCTCCCCTAACCCCCAGCCCACCAGCCCCCAGCCTACCAGCCCCCAGCCCACCAGGACCCCCTAACCCCCAGCCCACCAGCCCCCAGCCCACCAGGACCCCCTAGCCCCCAGCCTCCCCTAACCCCCAGCCCACCAGCCCCCAGCCCACCAGGACCCCCTATCCCCCAGCCTCCCCTAGCCCCCAGCACACCAGCCTCCCCTAGCCCCAAGCACACTAGCCTTCCCTAACCCCCAGCCTCCCCTAGCCCCTAGCCTCCCCTAGCCCCCGGCACACTAGCCTCCCCTAGCCCCCAGCCTCCCCTAGCCCCCAGCACACTAGCCTCCCCTAGCCCCCAGCCTCCCCTAGCCCCCAGCCTCCCCTAGCCCCCAGCACACTAGCCTCCCCTAGCCCCCAGCCTCCCCTAGCCCCCAGTCTCCCCAGCCTCCTCTAGCCCCCAGCCCACCAGCCTCCTGCTTCTGTCTGATTCTCAAGAAACAACTCTTTTAAAGCACTGCCTTTTAATAACAAATCATAACGAAACAGACAGTTTCCTGTAGTGTGCCTAGTTGTGTGTAGAGCATCATGATGAGACAGCTAGCTTCACCAAAATGAACTCTTATGTGTTCCAAACATAATGAAACATGATAGAAGCTAATTGCTTGGTCTGCTGTTGCCACAGCAACGTGCAAGGAGACAGCCACACCAGTATTTGCATCACCATAGAACCTGGCCTACTGCTGAAGGGAGACATCTTGGTGAGTACGGAAAACCTGTCACTCTCTTTTTCTCTCATCATTCTCTCTCTTAGTGGCTGACCTGACCATCTACCCATTTAAACATTATCAAATGTCTATTTTATACATCTCTCCTTTCCCCTGCACTCCTTTCCCCTCACCTCCTCTCCCATCCCCTCATCTCCTCTCCTCTCTTCTCCTCCTCCAGTTGACATGCTATCACAAGCGCTTCAGGAACCCCAGCAGAGATGTGGTGTTCAGGGTCCAGTTCCACACCTGTGCCATCCATGACCTGGGGGTGGTCTTCGGCAAGAATGAGCTGGATGAGACTTTCAAAGGTGTGTGAGTGTGTCTATAAGAAGGTAAACAAGTCTATGACCAGGTGCATGTGTGTTGTGTGTGTGTCAGCCTGATTTCCTCACAGTTTTCCTTATCTCTTTGTGTGTCTCTATCTCTCTGTTGTGCATGTGTGTGTGCGCGCGCGTGTGTGTATGTGTGCGTGTATGTATGTCTTTGCACAGATGAGAGGTTTCCAGAATACGGCAAAGTGGAGTTTGTCTTTTCCTTTGGACCCGAGAAAATAAAAGGTGTGTTGCGACAGAATGAAGGTCAGATGACCAAGAATGCACTTTTTGGAGGGTGTTTCACATGAGACTTCATGTTCCAGTTTGCATTGTGTTTTGCAGGGCTGAGTCACCTTGAGAAAGGCCCCAGTGTGTCTGTGGACTACAACTCCGACAAAACCCAGGATCCTTTGATCCGTTGGGACTCATACGAGAACTTCAACCAGCGCTGTGTGGACCCCACAGAAGGTGAGCACCTGCTTGAGACCACAGTCACACACACGTATACGCACGCACGCACACACACACACACACACACACACACACACACACACACACACACGCACACACACGCACACCCACTTACAAACACACACAGACACACATTCACAAACACAAAAACACGCGCACACCCATACAGACACACGCACACACACATAGATACACTCACACAGACACAGACATACACACAGGCACAAACACATAATCTCACGTACACACGCACAGAAATACACACACACACACACACATAATATCTCAATTCCTTGGTGTAGCTGTGGTACAAAATCTTGAAGACTCTATTAGCAGTTGCAGATGAGTGAAGACAACCAATCCGTTCCAACCATTCACACCCAGTTGTGTGTGTGTGTGTGTGCGTGTATATGTGTGCATTTGTACCTCCAAAAAATAATGTGAGTGTGTGGGTGGTCTAGATGCATGTGGGAGTGTGTGTTTTTATGAGTGGGAAAGCTTCCGTGCGGGTCTTGTATGTGGTAAACTGTAGAGTTAGCAGGTGGATTTTACTAACAGCATTTCAACATCAGAAAGACCTCCAATATTTGGTGCGTTGAGCCTCGATCTCATCTCTTCTCCCTTCTTCAGCTCTCCGTCTACCTCCCCCCCACACACACACACACACACTTTCTTTCTCTTTCTCTCCCATCCTCCGCCACCCCCCCTCCCCCCATCCCTCCCTCTCAGCTGCTGTCATACCCCCACCCCTCCTTCCAGCCTGTCAATCACTCCTTTAAATAGCTGGGGCAGAAATAGGTGGGCGTCAGTCTCCTTACTGCTGACTGCACCCCCCACCTCCACCTTCCACCCCTCTCCCTCGCTTCATGGGGTGGGTAACCTGACACCCCGTACCCAGGCTCCCCCAGCACACTCCCGTTCAGCCCCCTGTGTGTGTGTGTGTCTGTGTGTGAGTGTTTTCACATGTGTGTGGCAGCAGCCATGAGGTAGCAGTAGCATCTGATCACAGGACGTCATCTAAACCCATAGTCATCCACTCCAGGTCCATCAGCCACCTTAGTGTAACAAGAACACAGGGCTTGTCCCCCTCATTTCTATCAAATTCCCTGGAGAAGTACAGTTGTAATTGCTGTGTGTTCGAGGTGGCTGGAAAGGCTGGTGTTGGCAGTCCGTACGATATGCTCTGCTGTGTTCACTGTGTGCTCAGCAGAAAAACTTCATCGAGTTTCCGCTGGCCTGACTAATTGCAGGCTTGGATGTACTGTACTGCAGCAGTTGGATCAGGCAGGAGTCCGAGCTGTTTCGAACATTGTGGCATTGTTGGTTCTGGAAACCGCAAGAGTGTTGTTGGAGTGTTGCTAGGACGTTAGCGGGAACGTTACGTCAGAACACGAAAGGCGCCTGGGTTAGAATGCTGCCGGAACGTTGGGTAATCGTTGTACGCAAGGAGTCTTAAAGTGTCCAAGGGTGGTTGTGATCCAAGAGGGTGGTTTTAAGGATGTGGTCATGGCATGGATGGATGACAGGACACAGTGCTCTTCTGTGTGGGTGGTTTGCAACGGGAGGCCATGGTAATGTGTCCTGAAAATAACCTGAACACTACACAGACGCCCCCCCCCACCCCCGCCTCTTATCTCTCCTTCTCTTCTTCTCTTTTGTCCTTTGATCTCAGCGTCAAGGACGCAGGGTCAGGTGAGGGTCAGGTGGGGTTTTAGGGGGGGGGGGGGGGGGAGAGGGGGGGCAGGGTGAGAGAGAGGGGGAACACAAAGGACTCTTCCCACATGCTAAGTGGCCAGCCTGCTACCTAGCCAGGCTAGACAGTATTTTCCATTAACTCTGAGACAAATGGAGTGTTTTGACCTGACTGTCTGGTGGGCGTTGGGGCCCAGACTGCCCCACTCATCACCTGACATGAAGCAAGCACCCAGGGAGACTTCTGGTGGTTCTAAAGGTCTCCGATGGCTCAATGGTAGTTTAATCTCCAGGTGATGACACATGGATGCATTATCAGTCACACTAGTAGCCAGTGCTTGCTAAAGCTCTCTATTTACATTGGTGAAAGGGACCTTAAAGGGGATTTAGAATTTAGAATGATTTAGCCTGTTGTACTTTTTCTACTTAAAATTTGTATATGTTTATCGTATGCACCTTCCTGCCACAGAAAATTCCTTGTTTGTGTGACCTTATATGGTGAATAAAGCCCATTCTGATTCTGATTCTGATCTACACGTAAGATATGACTGGTGTAGACTTGTGTTAAAGAGTCTGTATGAGAGGGAAAGTTGTCCAGGACGTCAGTAATCCATGATGCTTGAAATTCACAGCAGCTATCCAAACGTGTGTGTGCGCACGTGTGTGGGGATGCGTACGCGTGTGTCTCTGTGTGTGGTGGACCTTATCTCTCTGGGCTTGTCTTTGCTCCGCTAATAGCCCTGTGGTCCAGCAGCTGGTGACCTGGGGGTCGTGACTCAGGGAGGCCTGAGTCTCTATGAGACCACCACCACACACACACACAACACACACGTCTCCACACCTCGAGATGTTCAGCTTGTTGGACGCTGAATGGTGACACAGTGTCATTCTTAAGATGTTGATATAACCGAGGCTCAATGTTATTGTTAATGACAAGGTTTCCTAAAGTAGCAGTGTTAGCTCCCAGAGCTAAAGCCCGGGTATTAGCTGCAGGTGCTACCGTAAGCCCTCGGGTTAAGCAGTGTGTGTGTGTGTGTGTGTGTGTCTGTGTGTGTGTGTGTGTGTGTGTGTGTGAGTGTGACTGCGAGAGAGAGGTGCCCAGCATGCTCAGTGACAGCTCTGGCTGTATTCCTTGTTTACTGCTGTCCTCCCATATTAGGCTGTGGCACGGCCCCAAGCATGTCTGGATGGCTACAGAGGGGGAGAGAGGGAGAGGGAGAGGGACAGTGTGCCTCAACCTCAAACAGACTGCCAGGACTGAAGCTTGTTTTGTTAGCTCCCAAGAGTTGGAGCAAGAGAGACGAGCTCAAGAGAGAGAGACAGAGAGAGACAGAGAGAGACAGATAGATAGAGACCATAATGAAGCCCCAGGCAGAGAATAAGGAGAGCGGCTGAGTAGTAGCCTCTAAAAGTTGGTGAGTCGGAGCCTGTTCTTTCTACATCCTGTCTGTCTGTTGTCTATTTATGAGGGGCTTGGACTCCTTGCAGCTCTGGATAAGTTAGCTAATGTAATAATCAGTAGCTACCAAGGAAACAGATAGTGTGTGTGTGTGTGTTGCGTTTGGAGAGTGGATCTCATGGCTTTGTGGTGATTTCTTATAGAAGGTACAGTATGCAATATGTATAGTTTTACTGTTTTTATTTTATTTTATTTTTTAATGGATGCCTCGAATAGATTCCAGTCAGTGTTCAGATGGTGTTTACCTCGTTTCTATGTCAACATCATTGTTGATTTCTCTCGTCATACTGTACAACGTGAATCATTGAGGGAGCAATTTGTGTGTGGAACGTTTTATCAGTGGGCTGCAATTATGGTGCACCACAACTATTAAATCTCCCGCTTGGTAACTTCTCAGGGATTGGAGAGTATGAATGTCGCTATTCAATGAATTTCATTTCTTTTTTCTCTCTCTGGTTTTAAAGAGTAGGATACATGTTTTGCTATATGCTGCTGAAGTCAATGGAGTTATGCTGTATTGACTAAGTCATTGAAATCATTACTTTTTGATTTTTGGTTTCCTGACCACAGATTATGCTTGTTTAAAAAATTCTTTATGCTGACTCTACTGAGATTGCGACTCAGACAAGGTCCATGGAAAGTTACTGAAGGACTTCTAAACACTTTTATAGTTACACCCATATCAAGGTGTCTTTTGATCAAACTAGCTTAGCATACCACTGTACAAGCTATAGTACCTCAGCATATTGTATCACCTATGCAAATTAACTAAATATTAGTGTACTGTCCAAACGACAGTACACTTTGACTAAACCTCATTCAAAGTCTTCACTGTCTCTAAAACTAATGTATGATAGCTCCTATTTTGCAGCCTACCCCATGCATGACTAGTTCAGCATAGCTGTACACAATTATCCTTCTGGCACACTAGTGTATCTTGACGTAGCTTATGTTAATACTAGCCTTTAGACGCCTGGTTCCTGTACAGACCATCTAGCCTTGCCCTGTGTAAACCAGTTACAATCCTGCGCCGACTAGTATAGATTAGTAACTAATGGGAGCTGCAGTAGCCACTAGCTTGTGATTGAAAGACCCCCTAGTTAGACCTAATGGTGACAGGAGGGTGAGATACAGCGGCAGGTTCACATCCAACCCTTCAAAGCCTTAGTAAGCCCCTGAGCCTCCGACTTCAGCTCTGTCTGTCTGTCTGTCTGTCCGTCTGTCTGTTTTACTAACTAGCTCAGTGTCTGCCTATCTCTCCAGCTCTCTCTTTCTCTCTCTCTCTCTCTCTCTCTCTCTCTCTCTCTCTCTCTCTCTCTCTCTCTCTCTCTCTCTCTCTCTCTCTCTCTCTCTCTCTCTCTCTCTCTCTCTCTCTCTCAGTCTCACTGTGGTTGAGTCTCCTGTCTGCATACCTAGCTTTTGACGAATCTCAATCTGAAAATATTTGGAAATATATGTCTTTCAGTTCTTTTTTAGGAATAGCTCAGTACCAGAAATAAGTTCCCTCTATACCATGCCTTTCCATATTCCCAGAATGACAGACATCTGCCATCTTTATGACAGTAACTGATATGAAACTTACGCCACTTCTTATAGACAGGCGGACAGATAGCCGAACAGACGGACAGACGGGCTGATGGATGGACGGACAGACACCAATATGACAGTTAGCTTTGTGGCAGTCACTGATATGGTAGTCTAGACACATTTTCAACATCTGAGGGACTGGCTACCACACACACACACACACACACACACATACAGGACACACACACATACACACTTACACTTTCGTGTCAGTGAGTCTTTATGACAGCCAGTCATTCAACCCACCCACCCGGTGTTGGCATGCAGACTAGCCGTCGTCACAACGATATCAAAGCCGACAAGGTGGGTGTCATACTCCATTACTGCCTCTGGTCTGGCTGGAGTTAGATGATGACATGTACTGCAGACGTGTGTTTATGTGTTTGTGTGTTTACTATAGTGTGTGCTTGTTTACATATGTGTGTGTGTGTGTGTGTGTGTGTGTGTGTGTGTGTGGGTGTGTGTGTGTGTGTTTGCGTGCGTTATATCCTCCTCCATCCTCATTCCAACATTGGGCCACCATTTTATTTAGAAACACCTGATCTGTGTGCAGTTATTAAGAGGTCCATTCTGTGGTTGTTGTTATACCTCAGAAGGTACCTCATTTAAACTTTGACTTCAGTTCATCTCTAGACATCGACATTTTATCCATTTATCAGAATCTGAATCAGAAAGGGTTTTATTCGTCATGAAAGTTAGCACAGACAAGGAATTTACTTTGGCAGGAGGTGCATACATTCAACATATAGGAATTGAAATCTTAAATAAGTGGTGTACAAGTCTAACTATACGAAAGGTACAAAGTCTAACTAATACTACGGGGCTAAAGTATGTCAACATTTAGAATAAAATAAAATATAAAATAGCTATAATATACAATATAAAAAAATACAAATAGGGTAACATTATGCAAATATGGCAAGGTGTCATTGCATTTACATTTACATTTAGTCATTTAGCAGACGCTCTTATCCAGAGCGACTTACAGTAAGTACAGGGACATTCCCCTTGAGGCAAGTAGGGTGAAGTGCCTTGCCCAAGGACACAACGTCATTTTGCACGGCCAGGAATCGAACTGGCAACCTTCTGATTACTAGCCCGCTTCCCTAACCGCTCAGCACCTGACTCCCAATTATTCTCATCCCATCATTGTGCAGATAAAGTGTTAAAGTCAGTGTGAGCCCTTGGTCTTGTTGAAGAGGCCAGCGATGGATGGGAAGAAACTGTTTTTGTGGCGTGAGGTTTTGGTCCTGATGGACCGCAGCCTTCTGCCAGAGGGGAGTCACTGAAACAGAGTGTGTCCAGGGTGGGAGGAGTCGGCCACAATCTTCCTCGCTTGCCTCAGGGTCCTCGAGGTGTGCAGGTCCTCAAGGGTAGGCAGATTGCAGCCAATCACCTTCTCAGCAGTGCGAATGAAATGCTGCAGTCTGCTCTTGTCCTTGGCAGTGGCAGCAGTGTACCAGATGGTGATGTAGGAAGTGAGGATGGACTCAATGATGGCTGTGTAGAAGTGCACCATCATTGTCTTCGGCAGGTTGAATTTCTTCAGCTGCCGTAGGAAGTACATCCTCTTTTGTTAACAGACACTTTTATCCAAAACGTCATACGAATAGTGCAAATAGAGTACAGCAGAAGGTCAAGTTATAAAAGTGCAGAGTTCTAACAGTATTTTGGTGGTCAGACACAAGGAACAATCGAATTGACAAATTCGCATGACCACAACTTAGCTACAGGACCTTGTTCTTATCTTCTGTATACATCTGTACTTTTGTCAAATCACACACATTCTCACATGCACATACACTCATGCACGCACACATACACACATACAAACACATACGCACGCACACACACACATACACACACACATCCGGATTCCTCCACACCACTACGCTGGGCCACAGGTCAGCTATCCCCTTTAAATATCATAGGTTAATGTGTGTTTGTGTGTGTGTGTGTGTGTGTGTGTATACGAAAGAAGCATTTGCATGTGCCTGTGTGTGATCTTTTAACGGTCTTGAGACCCTTCTGTTTGTGTGTACGTTTGCTGTGGGTTGGGCTTTATGAGGTCAGAATGCATCTCATAACTGCCTTGAGCCCTATCACCCAAACAGCATAGAAGCCCATAGAGGCCACACTGCCTAATCCAAGGCCTGTTGAACACAGAATTCCTCCACTGTCGTGTTTGAAAGAACTTTAATGAGTATTGCGTGTATGTGTGTGTCTCTCGGTCTGTCTGTCTGTCTGTCTGTCTGTCTGTATGCCTTTTCTCTCCTATACATAGTAGCTACTACTAAGAACAGTAGCTTTATGAGTGGCTGTTGTATTTCTCCACTACTCATAGCATTTTGGGACCAAAAGGAGACATACACATGCAAACTTGCTGCTTTTAAGTGTTTGTTCATGTTGCCGTTAGCTGATTTAGCTGTTAGCTGATATACTGTTAATATTAGCTTATGTTGTTGTGACACGTATGTAGTTGTAAGCTTACTGTTTTTAGCCATTGATGGATACATTTGTTAGCTATTGTACAGTACCAGTCAAAAGTCAAAAACTTTTGACTTAATGGGAAAATGTGTCCAAACTTTTGACTGATACTGTATCTACTAGGTGATAAGATGATGTACCAATTTGCTTATGTAAATGTTAGTTGGTGTAGCCATGACCTTATATAGCTGTGGGCTAACAGTTTGTAGTTGTTATCTTACAGTTTGTAGCTGGTATTTTAGTTTATGTAGTTCTGAATGTGATACAGCAATAGCTGAGGTTCTAAACTATTGTCTATTAATAACAAACCATTGACCACAGGTGTTGGAGCCAAGAGTGTTTTACTGGTGTCTAAATGGCTTTAGGCAGGGACACACTCACACCCCAGAACACTGCCTATGAGGCTTGAGAACACGTCAGTGTTTCACACTTCAATGTTTGAATAGGACAGGTGCTTTGTGTGAAAGTGTGTGCGTGTTGTGTGAATTGTGAAGAGCTGTGTGTGTACACGCAAGAGATGTCTTCGGTAACGACATGTCTTCTCTCTCCATTTTGGTCGACATTTCACAATTTGCGATGCATCCACTTCCATTGCCTATTGAGATTAAATCAACAATGCACGGAACATTCTCCAAGACTGACCAGCAGACCTGTTTATATCTATCTGATACACTACACACACACACACACAATTCAGCCTCACTGGAGAGTAGTCTGAGTGGAATGGCATTCAAGTCCTCTGTCACACCAGAGCTGAGTACATCAGCCAGCTATTTGTGACCGTCATATTCATAGCTGGCTACAATAGCAACATATCTCAGCTGGTCAGAGAGCTGTCGAGTGAGAGATATATAGGCTTCATCAAGAAACAACAAAAACTAATCAGAGTAAAAACAACCATTGTGTCTTCAGTGTTATCCAATCCAATATGATATCCTAATTACGAACACAAGCACATAAGGTACGTCACGCTCACACTCCAACACACCCACGCACACGGACGCGCACACACTACGTTCACACACGTGTGTGTGTCTTTGAGTATAACGTGAACCTCCAGAAACATCTAAAGCTCCTTTTCTCTGGGTTTTGTGTGTGTGAGAGAGTGCAAAATGAGTGTTATGTGTGAATGTACTCGTTGTGCACCCGCATGTGTGCGTACCCTGTACCCTGCCCTGTGCGCCCTGGCTCACCCACGTCTCCAGAGGGAGGGAAAGGTGAAGGTGAAGGTCGCGACCCAGTGACGCTAGTTCCAGAGTTCCTGCCATTCCCCAAGCTCCAATCCTGCTTACTTCCTCCTGGGCATAGTCAGAGACCCTCTGGCCTGCCTGCCTGCTCTGCAGATGGGAGATGGACGGCTAGTGAGTTGAGTCACTTCCTACTGGGAGAGGGAGATGTGTGTCCTCATTAACTGTCTGTCCATTGGCTACTGCCCCTCTGGTGACACATCCACATCAGGGCTCGAAATTGCGACCACTTTAGTCGCATATGCTCACGAAATTGTATCTGTGCAACCTCATAATATATTTGGGAGCATTTGTGCGAGTGCAGATAATCATTATGGTGCGACCTGTTTTCATTTCTTTACAAAACGCTTGCTAATTAGCCTACTGCACTGTATGTGCTTTCTGTGAGCTGATACAGTGACCGTTCTATCCAACATTACATAGCCAACGAAACTTCATCTTAACGTTCTTAACTTTAATGCAGATTTTAAATTGGTTATTAGCCGTCAATCACACCTTGTCACTGCGCTCCGTTGTCACGTGACAGGGAGCTAACTAGCGCGATGGCTAGATAGATAGCTAAATAACTAGCTAGCTCGATGCCTCAGCCTCAGTGTAGATATGGATGGAGGAGGGACAGAGAGCTAGATTAGAACACCAAATGTAAAACCCTAGCGGCAGGATGTGTAAAGCCCCAGCGGTGGTGTTGTTTTTAAATAAAATAAGTCTATTACATACAAATTGTGTTTTGGTGCTCCTTAACATGGGTGTTCCAAATGTTGTTGGGAGCACCAGTGCTACCAGGTAAAAAAGTGTATTTTGTGTCCTGCATATAGCCGGTCAATTGACATCGACTCACAGAAGGCACTGTGTGTTCACCAGGGCAGGGTCAGAGTGTCTCTTGGACCCAAAGTTAGGTTCCTCTCATGACTGTTCCTTTCACGTCAGGAGTCGCTGATTCTGTTGCCAGGTAGTTCCTAACAAAGGACCCTGTCAGCTTGAATCCTGTCACACACAGCTTTTTCCAAAGCATTTTAAGAAGTTTGAAGGACTACAACACCCACGTTGTGTTTGAGGGAGGTAGAGAGGGAGAGAGGGGGGTGAGAGAGAATGCGTGAGAGAGAGAGGGAGGAGGATAGGTGAAGAGAGCTAAAGAAAGAGAGAGAGAGAGAGAGAGAGAGAGACAGAGAGAGAGAGAGAGAGAGAGAGAGAGAGAGAGAGAGAGAGAGAGAGAGAGAGAGAGAGAGAGAGAGAGAGAAAATGCAAGAGGGAGGTATAGAGGGAGAGGGAAACCCCACTCCGTGATGTCATAGAGCCGGAGTCAGTGCTGGGCTGTGCCTATCCAGGGTAGGAGTGGTTTGTGTGTCATGCCTGTGTGTGGGTGTATTTGGGAGGACCCCTCTTGCCAGGAAGCCCAGTCAGTTCCCAGCGTGCCTGCTCACCCCTCCCTCCAGGGAATGGTACGGCCCCACCCCGGCCAGACCAGCCTCAGATAGGTGTAGAGAGACAGCACTCGGGGGGTCAACCAAGTAGGCAGCACAGAGAGGGGTGAACAGGTCTGACTTAGGACACCCAAGGCCTTCACCCACATTGGACTGGTGTCGACAACGTTCAGCCCTCAACCTTCACCTACCGTAGGAGGAGGTATAAGAAGTATATCACTCGTTGACTAGCTGAAGGAGGACAGAGAAGGTTATAGCGACAGGTAAGTAAGGCTTTCCCATGAAGTTGGTGAGGTCTTTTTTATTATTCAGATATTGTGGACTGACCTGAGTAGCTCTAGAGGAAGACCTCTTCTGTGGGGTTTGGGAAGTGGATTGTCTGTGGTCGAGGAAAAACTGTTGCCTTTCTGGATGTACAGTTGAAGAAGAGAAATGTGTTTGTGCTAGTTAGCCTCTCTCTCTCTGTGTGTGTGTGTGCCATGTTGTTTACATGAGCTCTGAAATAGCTAGTTCAAACTCTTGACCATCTGTCAGTCTATTTGGACCGTCCATGCTCACACACTCACAGGAGGACTATGTTCATAGTCTGGTGGTGTGATTGGATAGCCCATTTTCTTCTAAGCAGTTGTGGAAATTGTGAAATCGACGAGAAGGTGTATCCTCTAAAAAAAGCCGGCGTGTGTGCACGTGTGAGTGCGTGTGTCCGTGCCTTTCAAACCTGTGAGGCGAAACATGATCTTTCAAGTCATCGCTTCCAAAACACCTGTGTACTGAGGCTCAATCTGATTCTACACTCTATAGGTCACCAACAGTAGAACATCTGCAGGGTTCCTGATGTTGTGTTTACATTAGATGTGGTGCCAGAAAGGAGTGAAGAACAGGAAGTAAAATAAGGTTGCCATGGAACAAAGATCTACATAGATAGAGAGACCCTCATGGCAGTTTTTTGGGAGGAAATCCAGTATTTATATCTCGATGATTGGTTTGAAATGCGATGACCTTATCTGGGGGGTGGTGTGGTTGCCATGGTGAGGCAGAAGTGTGTGTCAGAGTGCAGTATTCCAGATCGGACCTCTCTCATGTCCACATGTGAGCTGCTGTCGCTGCCCTTTCCCTCCGCCCCGTCACGGCAACGCCCAGCTGTTCTCCAGGCGGTGCCGGATAGACCCACGGGGGCTCCGTTGACGCAACGTGACCCCCCTCCCATACACACACAAACTCATACACATTTGCCCTATTAATAGGACGGGGGAGTTGTCACTGGTTACCAGTTGTAGAAGTTGAGGGACACACCGCAATGACAGCAGTGGAACTGACCGAGAGATGGTATTAAAGTGAGATCAACCCCCCCCCCCCCCACTCCCCCCCTCCCCACCACCCCCAAATGCCACACAGAGTGCCGTCTTCTCTACTGCAGTGTTTATGCAGCGCTGGGCTCTGTCTCATGACATGGGACCACAGCATGGGAAGCTGTTTTCCATGTCTGACTCACTCTCTCTGCCTGAGGAGATTTGGGTGTGAGGCAGGCGTAGTCCCAGGGCTGTGTGTGTGTGTGTGTGTGCGTGTGTGTGTGTGTGTGTGTGTGTAAACCTCATACTCAAAAAGCACTAACCGTCTCATCCTCTTCTCTCCTCTTTCCTCTTCTACCTTTCTCTCTTCTCTCCACTCTTGTCTGTTTCCATCTTCCCAACCAGATGTGGTTCACACCCAGGGTCCTCTGGATGGTAGCCTGTATGCCCGCATCCGCAAGAAAGAATCACTAGAGGGTGTGGTCACTATCAACGGTCTCCCTGTACTGGACAACCCTCTGACCAGCTCCGACGCCCCTCTACAGCACCAAGACCACGCCCACCCCAACGTAGACCACACCCTTCCCGTGGTAGGCCACGCCTCCTTGCCCGCAGTCGACCACGCCCTTTCGGTGAGCAGCGACTCTGGGAACTCGACCGCTTCCATCAAGACCGACCGCACCGATGACCACAGCCAGTCCCTGCACGGCGGGGTGAACCACAACCACAACCACATCCACCTCCCTGGTCACCCTCCTCTCAGTCCCCAGGAGAAGAAAGAGTTGGACCAGCTGCTGAGCGGCCTGGAAGCCCCTTCCGTGCTTCAAAGCCAGACCTACCGGACCACCAGCCCAGGGGGAGGTGTCCGCCACCTCGTCCCAGCGCAGGTGCACGTCAACGGGGGTCACGCGCGCCTGATCGCCGCCCCCTCCGCGGAGGAACGGGAGACGGACATCTTGGACGACGAGCTGCCCATCAGCCAGGAGGGCAACAGCGTCGAAAGCCTCGGCACGCTCTCCTCGCTCGAGGGGCAGGCCACGCCCGGGGAGCTCTACTACCAATCCGAGACGTCCGGGGCCGTGCAGAGCGACAGGCCGTGCCTGACCAGGGCCGTCCTGGGAGAGAAGGTGCACGGCCGCGCCGCCGAGATGCCGGTTCACAGAGTACGGACGTCGTCCTCGGCCCAGGAGCTCATCATGGACTCCTCCTCTCCCCCGGGAGACTATAACAGCTACCAGAACGGAGAGGGGATGTACCGGTCTCAGTCGTTCGGGGTTCCCCCTACCGACGCCGGCACCCCAGAACCGGGGTCCAAACTGATGCCCCGCGCCCCTGAGAGGAGCACCAGCAGTAGAGAGGCGGTCCAGAGGGGGCTGAACACCTGGCACCAATACAGCCTGCCAGACGACCCTTTTGGCCCCCCCCTGCAGAGCACCCACAGCCTTCCCCTCTTCCCGGCCTCCTCGGCCTCCCAGAGGGACATCGAGCAGTCCATAGAGGCGCTCAACATGCTGATGCTGGACCTGGATCCTGCCAACGCCCAGATGTCCAAGTCCTACAGCGCCCCCTCTGGCGAGAACAGCGTGGGCGCTTCCCACGGCCCCTTCTCCCAGACGCTGGCCCGGCCGTCGTACCAGGCCGACCACGCCATCCACGGGTACAACAACGCCTTCGGCCAGCCCCTCCGGTCACTCGGGAGGGTGTCCACCTCACCTGTCCAGAGCCCCGTCATGGAGTCGCCCGGGTCTTACAACTCCCAGAAGGCCCATCTGGCGTATCACACCGCCACGCACACCCCGGAACCCTACCACAGCCAGCCTCACACTGGTTACCGCTCTGCCGGCCCCCACTACCCCACTGAGCCTTCCCCCACCTCCCCCGGCCAGGTCCAGCTCAGGCCCCTCACCTCCTACCCTGCTGGGGGGGGCCTGTCCCGCTCCCCGGACCCCCAGGAATGCTCCCCTTACCCTGGCTACAGCACCTCCTCCTCCCCCCTGCCCCCCATCACCCCCCAGCCCAAGGATCCCTCCTCCACCTCCCCCGTTCCCAAGGAGGCGGAGCCTGAGGAGGAACTCAACCTGGAGGGGCTAGTGGCCCAAAGGATCGCCGGTAAGGAAAAACTGACCTATCACCCACAAGTAGAGTGTTTCACTCAAGTTATGCATTTCAAGCATGAGTCAAGTTCCTTCTTATATTCACAGAAAATCGACCGATTTCTTCAAAAGTATTTCTCTTCGACTTTTTTTTTCGACTCGTCTATTGTCAAGTGACAACATTAAATAGGAATCCATTTCAACTAGCCTTTAATTTTAAGAGGTAGAAGAGGGAAGGCGAGAGGATGGAATCGGAGAGAACAGGAGAGGAGCGGAAAGTAAATGAGAGGACAAGAGAGCAGAGGAGAGTGTAAGAATAGATTACCCAGCTACCAGACATTTTCTGCATTCAAACCCACCAGGACATGTAAATCTCTCTATCGCCCCTCAGTGGATATGCTTTGTAACAGCCGCTTGCTTGTCTTGCAGTAAAAGCATTCTTAGAGGCATTTTACAGTGACGTTTTGGCTCTGTTCATACAGGTTAGCTTCATAGTTCTCTAAAACATCTAACATAATCAAACATAATGTGCGTCGTCGGACAGCAGATACCGTAGGACTGCGACGTTAGTCCTCACAGAGCACGACTATCTCTCTTTCCCTGACTCGTTTCTCTTTCTTTCCTGTCTTTCTGTTTGTTTTGGTTCTGTCCATCCATTTGTCTATTCTCTGTGGACTGCTCCTCCAACCCTCTGCTCCACCTCCTCCACCTCCCCTTCCACTTCCTCCTCCACGTCCTCCACCTCCTCTCACTGCCCATCGCCCGCCCTCACCCTGGCAGAGTACAACGCCCGCATCCGTGGCATCAGTGCAAGCATGAGCCCTCAACAGTCTGACCGCCATCGCTCCTATTCCTTTTCTGGTTTGTCTCCCCCCCCTCTCTCTCTCTCTCTCTCTCTCTCTCTCTCTCTCTCTCTCTCTCTCTCTCTCTCTCTCTCTCTCTCTCTCTCTCTCTCTCTCTCTCTCTCTCTCTCCTCTCCCTCTCCCTCTCCCTCTCCCTCTATCTCTATCTCTATCTCTATCTCTATCTCTATCTCTCCCTCTCCCTCTCCCTCTCCCTCTCCCTCTCTCTCTCTCTCTCTCTCTCTCTCTCTCTCTCTCTCTCTCTCTCTCTCTCTCTCTCTCTCTCTCCCTCTCCCTCTCTATCTCTCTCTCTCCCCCTCTCTCTCTATCTCTCTCTCTCTCTCTCTCTCGCTTTGTCTTCTCTTCTCCTGTTTCCCTCTTTCTGTGTCCTTCACTTCCCCCCCATTTATCCTCTTATACAATCTCTCTCTTTCTTTCTTTCTTTCTGTCTTTCTTCTTTTCTTTCAGCGTCTCTTCTTTCCCACCACATTCAACCCTGTCACTCACAGTTCGAAAGGTGATGAATCCATTTTGCGGCTTGTGTTCATTCACGGGGGACCTCACTAAGCCACACATATTATTATCCATGAAGTAGGGATAACCCCAGACCTCCCCCCTCCTGACTCCCTATGTGTGGCTTTCCAGGGATGCGTTCCCGAGGGATGACCCCGGAGGAGGCCCAGGAGACGGCGAGGCGTCGGACCACCAGCGAGGGCCAGTACCAGAGCAGCGGACACGACGACTCTCCGGGCCACATCGGGGCACCGACGCGCTCTCCTAACTTTGCCGACGCCATCTCCCTCAACCCGGGAGGACGACCCAGAGAGGTAGATTAAGTGCTTTCTGCTCACAGACCTGGGTTTAATACTATCTTGTCTTATGCTTTGGGTGCACTTGATTTGGGTTACCCTTTGGAAAGTGATAAACAGAGTCATATTAAACTCATCCCTGTTTGATATGTATTTAACCCAGGCGCTGTGTGAACAGGATCATACTGGTGTTTCACTCCTTGGATTGTTCATTGTTTCCCTTTGTGAAGTAGCAGTGGTAGTAACTTTTGTGTGTTTGTCTGTGCTGTGCTGTGTGTGTCTGTGTCCACATTTCAATCTCTATGTGTTTATTGTCAATGTGTGTGTGTGTGTGTGTGTGCGTCCACCCATGTGTGTCTGTTGATGTGTGTGTCTGTCCATGTGTGTTGATATCTGTGTTTGTGTGTGTGTGTGTGTGTGTGTGTGTCTGTCTGCCTGTGTCTGTCTGTCCATGTGTGTGTGTGTTTGTCCGCGTGCGTCTGTCCGTGTCTGTCCGTCCGCGTGTGTGTGCTCTCCCCTCCCTCCAGGGCCCCATGCACAGTTACCGGGAGGCGTATGAGGATGATGATGCTGACGGTGGCGCCGTTAGCCCCACCTTCGGCAGTGGTGGTGAGGCCTACCCCCTGACCCCTGCCTTCCCCGTGTCCCCCCAGACCCCCTACTCCAACATGTGTAAGTTCACCTCCCCGCAGACAGAGGGCGCCACTGGCCACAACCGTAGACGCGACCTAAAAACGTTGGTTTCTCGGTTGGCTCTTGTTTGAAGTCTCTGGATCTGACGTCTGGGTTTTTATGGCATTTTGAGCAACCATTCCTTTCTTTGAAAGCCTTGGTTTGTTTGAACGAGTGATTCTTGGGATACAGCCACCGAATGTAGCTGCCAATCTGTCAAACGTCTGGTGCCGATTTTTCGTCTGGTCGAATTTGGTGGTGGGTTTCCTAAAGTAACCAAACAATATCTTCCTTTCTCTTTGCAGAAGTCATGAAGTCTGTTAACCAGCATGAATTCAGTTTTATCTACGAGTTTTAATCCAAGACAAACTCAATGGAACCTAGATTCATTTAAACCGCACTGTATTTTATGTAATTTATAACGTCAAGTAAGACCTCAGAAGTACTTCACTCATCATGGCGATAGATTGATCATGGCTTGCCTGGAATCAAAGACATTGTTCCAGCCCTGTTCAGAACGAATCCACACACTGCTGCATCTCTCACACACTCAAACACACACACACGTACGCACACACGTACAGACACTCATGCACACACATGAAAACATACACGTGCTGCACACACTTAAACACACACATGGGCACACGCACTCCATAGACACACACAGGGTGAGCAGACTGGTGTGTTGGATGCTGCTCTCTGTAGGGTTGTCGACGATGTCTTTGAGGAACACCAGTCGCACGCCCGCCTGTCCCCCCGTCCCCTGCCCGTCCCCCGTCCCACCTCCCCCCCTCCCCCCTGCCCACCCCCCCCCCCCTCCCCTCTCCTGTGCCGGAGGTGAACAAACACGCTGTGCTGGCAGTAAGCGCCTGACCTGGAAAGCTTGCCTGTTCTGACCACATCCTGTTGTACTCCACCCATCAGCCTCTCTCTCCTGTAGACCAGAGTGGGGGCCCAAGTGTACCTCACGGACTGTCCAATCAGCATTGTCTGATTGACATTGACGATTGACATCCGTTTGCTAGACCTCATGAGATTGGTTGTTCTCAGCTGAGGGTTGATCGTTTGTGGGTTCCAGTTGGGCCAGTTGGTTGACCTTGTGTAGAGAGGGGCAGGCTGGTGAGTGAAGGAAGGAAGGAATCGTCATTGTGGCATTCAGTCTGTCAGGCTGGTAAGAACATGCCCACCCCCACTCTCTTACTGCCTCTCAAACACCCCTACATCTACCCCCCACGCCCGCCTTGCCTTTAGCACTGCTAGCCTGCCTCGCAGACAAACAAAGAATTCATGGGGATTCTTTGTTTGTTTTTGTTTGGATTTGAATGTATTTTTCCTTTAAAGGCCCCCAACCCTGCTGGGATTACCATGGTCATGCTGTCTTTCTCTCTCTGACACTGACTCCGGCTGTATGACATCACGGAGTGGGGTTTCCCTCTCCCTCTATACCTCCCTCTTGTGTTCTCTCTCTCTCTCTCTCTCTCTCTCTTTCTCCACTCCCTCCATCTCTCTCCCCACTTCACTCATCTCTCTGCACATTCTCCCTGTCTCTCTCTCCACTCCCTCTCTCTCTCTCTCTCCCCACTTCCTCCCTCTCTCTCCCCCCACTCCATCTCTCCCAGAGTAGGAGATCAGTAGTGAATGTTTGTGCTGCATGTCCCTGTCCTAGCCCTGCATGACCAGGGGGTAATGATGTCATCATGTTCATCTCTGTTACCTGCTGCTGATGTTATGGTGTAGTGTTAAACATGTGCTCTAAGCTGTCTGTGTGTGTGTGTGTGTGTGTGTGTGTGTGTGTGTGTGCGTGTGTGTGTGTGTTGGATAATTTGTAGTGTGTGTGTGTGTGTGTTTAGTGCGTATAGTATGTTACTGAGTCTGTGCTGTTACTTGTAAGTCTGTTATGCTACTTAGGTTAAGGTTAATAGTCATGTCTATCTATCTCTGTATTTTTTCTCTCTCTCTCTCTCAATCTCTCTTTGTTTGTCCACCTGTAGCGAGGTCTCCCCCTGGCTTGGTCCGAACTCCCCTCTCAACATTGGGACTGAAGCCACACAACCTGACAGAAATGCTCCATGGTGCATCAGGTCCGTAGACACACACACATCATGCATCAATCACACCCACACAAATGATAGGCCCCCCCCCCCCACCCACCCAACCCTTATCGATCTCTTGCTTTGCATTCACTGGTTTCCTTCTCTCTTCTTCTTTCTCATCCACTCACTCCTTTCCACCTCTCTCTATCCCCCGCTCTCTCTCCGCTGTCAGACTCTGAATCTGTGAGTGACAGCGAGCAAGGTAAGGCCATTTCTATAGCAACCCCCCCCCCCTCGACACACACACACCTCTTTGTTATTCCCCCTGTCTTTCTCATCACGTTAGCCTTTGGGATACAGTCTTTGTGTTACAGTCTTTGAGGTACAGCCTACAGCCTTATATGAGCATAACATGTTTGTTTACACCGTATGGGAGCCATCTATAATTTGCTGTCGTCAAGGTACTAACTATGTGTGTGTGTGTGTGTGTATGTGTGTTCCTCAGATGGCCGTGCACACTCTTTCAACCCCCTCTCCTCCAGGAGTCCAGACAGGTGAGTCCAACACTGGATTTAAGTCTGAAGTCTCTCTCATTCTCACGATATTCCTCTATCTCTAGCGAGGTCCTCTCTTTCTTTCTTTCTATCTTTCTTTCTGTCTCTTAGTCTACTTTTCTCTCCCTCTTTCTCTGTCTCTCACTACCTTTAACTCTCCCCCTCCCCCCACCCTCTCTCTTTCTCTCTCTCTCTGTCTCCCTCGCCCACTTATTCTAAAGTATGAGACAAGGGTTTCCTATTGGTCCCATGTATGATTCTGTCTAACACTCCCCACCCAGAGTCCAGAATGCCCCCGACTCGGGTCCCCCCTACCACCAACGCCCCCCTTCCCCCGAGGGGTCACAGGTCAACATCATGGGGGTCCACACAGTCCCCGGCAGCCCCAACACCCTCCACCGCACTGTCGCCACCAACACCCCCCCTAGCCCCGCCCTCCAGCGCCGCCTGGCCAATCAGACGAGCCCGGCCCTAGCCCGGCACGCCGCTCCAGCCAATGGGAGCAGAGGCGGCATCCCTGGCAGCCCTCTTTTTGGCAGGAGCCACAAAAGTGCAGCGCCTGTCCCGCCCAGTCCCCTGATGGGCCGCCACGGGATGGGGAGCGGGAGCAGCACCCCTGACGACAGACAGGGGGCGCCCCCCACCCCCTCTTTCCCAGTGTCGCCGCAGCCGGTGCTCCCCGAGAAGAGGCGCATGCCCAGCGGCGACCGGGACGGACCCAACGGTGGCATATCGTACGGTTCGCTGGAGGGGAAGGCTGCGACATCTGCTCCAGCCAGCGGGGGCAGCACGCCCAGTGTGAGCGGCTCGCACACCCTGCCAGACCTCTCAAAGTTCTCCATCTATGGTGAGACACAGGCCCTAGCTATTTCCTGTAACGAGAGTTCTCGTCCCAGTCGAGACGTTGTTCTCAGCTGGTGTGCATTTGCGACAGCCCCTGAAGCAGGCGTGATGTGTGTCTCGTCAGAGGCTGTGACCAGTGTGTGTTCTGCCTGTGTGTCCCTTAGCAGACGGCTACCCAGACATCAAGATGAACGTGAAGTTTGTTCAGGACACCTCAAAGTTCTGGTACAAGCCTGACATCTCAAGAGAACAAGGTGAGAGGGGAGGAGGACGAGGAGAGGGGACAGGGGAGGAAGAGAGGTGAGGAAGAGGATGGTTAGAGGAGAAGAGGAAGGGGGAAATGAGAAGAGGAGGGGGAGAGTGGAAAGGGGAGGAGGAAGGGGTGAGGAGAGAGGAGAGGGGAGGAGGAAGAGGGAAGGAAGAAGGTGAAGGAATGAGGACAGGGGCGGAGGAAGAGTTTGTGGAGAGGAGGGAGGAGAGAGCCAAAAAGGGAGGAGGAAGTGGTGAGGAGAAGAGGATGGGGAGAGGAAAGGGGAAAGATAGGATATGATAGGAGAAGTCAGGGTTATGGGAGGAGGAAGGTGAGAGGGGGGGAAGGAAGGAAGGAGCATAATAATAACATAATATACTCAGTATATTTTGTCTTCCTTTCCTCCCCTCAGCTATCAGTGTGCTGAAGGACCGTGAGCCAGGGGCGTTTGTTATCAGAGACAGCCACTCGTTCAGAGGGGCCTACGGCCTGGCCATGAAGGTGGCCTGCCCCCCTCCCACCGTGCAGCAGAACAAGAAAGGTAACACACACACACACACACCGTTTTAGCCCAACACACATCTACCTTCACACACCTCAGCCTTCTACTCGATATGTGAATGTTCAATGATGTTCACTTTCGTTGCTTCCTGGGCCAGTTGGCGACATTACGAACGAGCTGGTGAGGCACTTCCTGATTGAGACGAGTGCCAAAGGTGTTCGTCTGAAGGGCTGCCCCAACGAACCCTACTTCGGTGAGTAGAATCCACAGTAACTAGCACTGTACTGAGCCTAACTGGTGTCATCTACCTTGTTTTTGTGTAAGTGCAAGTTTTTCGATAATCTGTATGTATTTGTGTGTGTGTGTGTGTGTGTGTGTGTGTGTGTGTGTGTGTGTGTGTGTGTGTGTGTGTGTGTGTGTGCAGGATGCCTGTCTGCCCTGGTGTACCAACACTCTATGACTCCTCTGGCTCTGCCCTGCAAGCTGATGATACCCACCAAAGGTCAGCTCTCCCTCTATCTGTTCATGTATCCTTCCATCCTTCTCTCCTTCACGCCCTATCTCTCTGGTGTTGAAGATAATGGAATCAAAAGGGTTTTTGATCCATTGAGGGTTTAGGTTGGCTGAGGCAGTATGTGAAGCCCTCTGTGACATTGCTTGTAAAAGAATATCGTTTAGCAGTTAGTTATGTTTACATGCAGTGTTGAGTGTATCTTTGTTTTCAAGCTCTTGGTGCAGAACAAATTCCCCTCGGGGCAATAAAGGTTTTCATTCATCAGCTCAGCAAAAAGCTTATTAAGAGTATATCTAGCTCAGTGCAAAGTAAAATGCCAAGAGACAAAAGAAAGAATAACAAGGTCCTGTATTCTTAACTTTCAAACACTTGCTTAACAACATAGATAACAGTAAAGCAAAGCCTGCCCCAACATCTATGTAAGTAGCACATTATTTTAGAACATCCTCTAAAACATTGTGGAAAACCCCACACTAGCCTTTTCACTGTTCAAACCTCTGGCTATGCTCAGCTAGTGTAACGTTAGCCGTCACTAGCCTCCCCTGTCTGCCGGCAGAAAACCCCCTCCCCCTCGTCACCCCCTCCTCCTTCCACACAATTACTCCCCAGCCTTTGATGCAGAATGTTCTCAAGCAACTGTACTTGAGGCCCAAAGTTGAAAAACGACCCCAGCTGTCTTTGAGTCTGAAGTAATACTTTTTGACACCATTATTCATCTCAATGTCACCAGAAACACAGATATTAGTCCCTTCTTGTGACTGGGAGCCACTGTCAATCCTTTCTGATCCCAGTGAACAGCCTTCAGCCCTTCCCTGTTTCCTTCTCTCCATCCCTACCGTATCTCACCTTCCATTCCTCAATCAAAGTTTGACAGTGTACCTCCTTTTCTCCTCTTTCTACTGTTTGAGTCTTGCCGAGGGCATTGTGTGACTAGGACCTTTTGTAATTGGCTGTGCCGTCTGTCACTCACAGATCCGAACGAGGAGGCCCTGGAGTTGGCCACGCCCACTGACTCTGTGGCTGAACTCCTGCAGCAGGGAGCAGGTAAGGACTCCCCCATCTACCAATCAGCCAAACATCTTTCCAAACCGCTTCCAATCACATCCAGTCAGCCAGTTGCCTAGTCTTCCTCCCAGACAGCAGTGGTATTCAGTCAGACCTACAGAGAGTAGCTATTCACTGTATCTCTCTTCAACACTCAGACCTGCAGTGCAGCACCCCAATCATCTATCCATCCATCCATCCATCAGTCTGTTTATTTTCTTCACATTTCTTATGTTCCAGTATCCCAGAAGCCCCCAGAGGAAGCTCATGGTAAATACAGAGGTTACACGTTGACCTCTTGACCTTGAACCCTTTACTGCATGAGCTCCTGACTGACCACAGTTGGCTGCTGATAGGACACTCCTTACAGCGCTCATCAGCCAGGGTTGTAAATGGCATGCCTGCCTTGGCCACATACTAGAGTTTGGATGAAGAGCTTTTACTTTCTACTGAAAGTACCTCCACTAGACCCTGATAATCTCTTGATAATCTCTTAACAGAGATTTGCATACCCCAGCGCATCTCTTTAATTTTGTCACATGGTACTCATTCTCAAGCTTCCCTGCACGAGGAATTGTTAATAATAACATCATGCATGGCATTGAGCCTTGGCAGCTCCCACAGTCATTCTTTGATTCGATGAAAAGACTTCATGCCCAGAAATGAATCCTCATTGTAATTGTTGATTCAACCCTCTTTGACTTGTGTAATACGAAGACGTCAAAAGCATACAGCATGCAGAATATTTATCTGTCCACCTGTTTTCCCAGCATGCAACGTTCTCTACATTAACTCGGTGGACATGGAGTCTCTGACGGGCCCTCAGGCTGTGGCCAAGGCCATCAGCCAAACGCTGGCCTCCGACCCGTTGCCTACAGCAACCACCGTCCACTTCAAAGTGTCCTCACAGGGCATCACCCTCACTGACAGTCAGAGAAAGTGAGTACACGCACACACATACTGTACACACACATAGACAGCCCCGCACAGCCACACCAATTGTAGGCACATTGTCGAAATTGCCGTTTTTCAAAGGGAGAGAATCAATGCTGAATGCCTTGTTATTATCACGTTAGGATCTTCTTCAGACGGCACTACCCTATCAGCACAGTTACCTACTGCGACATCGACCCCCAGAACAGGAAGTATGTTTAAAAATATGCTTTACTGTAGTTTCTATGTTGTCTTTCCACTTGATGATGACAGTTCGTTTGCATTTGAAATTATGATTGCATAATTTGGCGTTACTGAAATGGTTTTATCTCATATGCTTGTTGGAAAGATGGAAAACATGCAATAATGATTGTATTACTACGTCATTTTTTGTATCATCTTTACTTGCTGTTAGCTTACTAGGTGTGGCTACTATGTGGTCCATCACGCCATAACAAGCTTTAGTGCAAATCTGATGCTACTGCTTTTTATCCTCAGGTGGGGCCAGGAGACAAGAGAATCTGTAAAGTAAGTCTCCCATGTTCTGGCATGTTTCATGTCTAAATATACATCAGTGATGTCCAGATAAGGAAAGTGTCGACGGGGCTCTTTGTGTACTGTAGGTTAACTGATCCTTCCGAAGGGTTGTCTGATCTGGTGATCAGTAGTCGAATAATAAAAAAATGAATCAGTAAAACAATTCATTATGGGTCATATTTGTCATCCCTGGCTTTTTCTTGTCTTTTTCCTCCACTCCTCCCTCTCCTCCCTCCCTCCCTCCCTCCCTCCTCAAGGCTTTTTGGGTTTGTGGCGAGGAAGCAGGGCAGCACAACAGACAACGTCAGCCACCTGTTTGCAGAGCTCGATCCTGACCAGCCCGCCTCCGCCATTGTCAGTTTTGTCTCCAAGGTGATGAGGCGATGAAACCCATCTCCCATCTAAACCCGCCGGCAGCCATTTAGATATTTTTCCTTTTTTAAGGCTTTTCTTCTTTTTGTCTTTTTTTGGGGGGAGGATGCAATTTTTTCACATTTATTTAACTTTCATTCAATTGTGTTTGATAATTATTTCCCTCCTCTTTTGTTGTCGGTTGATCTTTTTCAAATTATTTACTTCGAAGATGTTTATTTAATGTCTGAAGGACTTGGAGATGTTTCAAGATGGCGGCTGAGGATGTGTGGGGTGGATTTGTAAGATGATGAACTGAGGAGACGGAGGGAACTTCTTTCCCCAACAGAACAACTTGAAGAAGAGGCTGTTAGCTCATTAAGGACTAAAGGAAATGCACCGTTCAGTGAGAGGAAAAGTACACTGACATTTTTCAGGTTTTTTGGATTGATTTAACCAAAGGTAGCACTCAGAACAAATAATTATCAGATGGTCAATTTAAGCCATTTTATGTTTTTTTTCTTTTCTTCTTTTTGAATAGATGGTTCTTTGAGAAACAAAACAAAAAAAGAACAAAAGCTATCAAAAAAAGAAAGAATGCTTCGTAAACTCTTCTGTCTTCAGAAAAAAAGTTGGCCTCTATGGCTCATTACAAAAGAGTATTTAATGACATTTTGCATGTTAGCTCGATCTTTAAGCTTGGTCCTTAAACCCTCTACAAAAGTCATTAGTGAACCCTCAAGTGGACATTTCTAGGCCTGGTGTATGTTGTTAAGGGCTCAACTTCACATAGCAGACCAAACTCATCGAACACCGCACTGTGGTCCAACTAAGCCAGAGAGATTTCCTGTCTGAGGTCCAGGGATGACCAGTCAATCCCCGAACTCATTGATTCTATTTATCTGATCTGGTGGAAATGGATTCATCTTGCCCGTGGAATGCGGGGGAGGTCATGTGGGTATTCTGCTGTTTTCACTTGTGCTTCCTGGATCTGGCTTTGCTCTGCATTATGCTGAAACCTCCTGTCCACTAGGGGTAGCTGTCGGGCCATTCCTCCCAGGGACTGATCCTTCAACTCCTGCTTGCTGGACTGGCTACTCTCACACTGCAACTGCTACTGAACACACTGAGACACCCAGGGACAGGTCCTGAGGCCTGAGCCTATGCACTGTCCTGCATGTTTTAGTCCCAGTGCACCCCTCCCTCCCTCTAAGCTATGTTCAACATCACCAAGACTCTATTCTATGCTGTGTGCAATGAAGACGATTTGAACCCCCTTTAGACATATGGGGGGGGGGCGTTAGAGGTTGTTTGACTTGTGAAAGACTGCATGAAAACTAAATTTTTGTACTCTTCTCTGAGTTCTAAAAAGAAGAACTGGTAGACAACTCATTGTTGACGTAGTTACCCGGTGATGAGATGCAATATTTCTACTCCCTTTTATCCCATCTTGAACCAGGGTTACCTTTCACTGTATCAAGGAAAGTCTTTGTTTTTGTTTTTCAAACCCAACGGTGGATCAACATTTTTCTCTGATTTGCATTTAGATACCTGTAGCCGAAAAAATGGAAGAAAAAAATAACCTAGACGTTTCCACACTGTGTGAAAAGGCCTGCTAGTTACACACACAAACAAACGTTCACTGTCCTCCATAAGCTAGAGAAAAAAAACGATATTGTTAAATGTATATAGATAAACTACTTTGAAAGGTGACATAGCGAAAAAGTATTTATTTTTGTTGCTTAGTTCCCTCATGGTTACAAGTCATATATACATATATTGTACAGTCTACATAGAGTAGATTTACTTAAAGGGTTGAGAAAAAAGATATACTTATTTTGGCTAATGATTTCAAAGTCAGAAAGGCTTTGAAAGGCGTCTGAATATACATGGTGTACATTACTGTGTCCGTGTCTCTTTATTCAGATCTCCATGTTTTGTTTTGTCTTTGTGTTCTCTGAGAGCGATGTTGTAGGGCATGTGTGGGTATGGGACAGACCCAGAGGACTCTTACAGGACAAGTGCATGGACAGCTTAGCTCTCAACGACAAAATGCAAGGGTTTGTTTTAAAACGTTGCTGTTTAAAACGTTGCTGTCTAAAAACAGTGCACCAATTTTGTTGACTTTGCGTAACTGATGTCTGTAGATCTGGGGGCAGCTGTTTGATAAGGTTTCAGATGCAGGTTTGTATGGGAAGCATGAGGATGACTGGACTGGAAGCCAACCTTAAATGCAATATGTAAGCAATGGTATGCATCCGTTATGATAATATTATTATTTGCCAAAGATCCAAGCACATCTATACTGTCCACAGGTTTTGCTTTTATCATGAACTTTGCCATATGAAGCCAAAATATCTCAGTTGGGGTCATTTGTCTGTTATTTGTCACTTGCTTTTCATTGGTACTTATGCAGATCGACAACTTGTGTCAAACACGTTGCAATTACTGACAAATGTCCTTGTAATTTCCATAACAACCACGTCTTACCCCAAAAATAGAAGTAAAAAGCACTTACCTACATGCACGTGGAATATCACATTACCAACAACAGCAAAACAATACAAACATATGAACATATCAACTTTGATTTCATTGAATGTCAGAAGTGAAAGTTACATTTCCATTGATTCATATTATTCCAGTTCTTTCAGTAATTATTGAAGTTCCATTGTACCATCTTTGTTTAGCCAAGTCCCAAAGCTGTATATTAAATCCCTCACATCATTATTTATTCTCTTATTTATTCTTTTTGAATGTATGTTTCATACAATCTTTCATGTTTTAAACTACATTATCTCAGTTGTCAGTGTCAAAAGCAAAGGATAAGGAATGTATGGTACCATTCTACCTGTCGCCAAGAGGTCCAATGCAATATTATTGGTCATAGTGTTGTTCAAGATTTTTTAAACAATATTGTTTTGGTATCCATATCTGAGTCTGTTAAAACATGATCATATGAAAAAACAACAAATCATTAGAGATAACATTTTAAAAAGATGTCATTCATACTTTAAACTTGCGATACCACATTAGGTCTGTTGGCGTTAGGTGAATAGTTATCAATGTGTTTGTTTGTGTGGCGGAAGAGTTTGAGGCCTTGTGCAGAAAAGACTGAATGTGTGAATGCTAGCTAGAGATGTACACAAGGCTCTCATAATTTTTTGTTTTCATCATTTGCATTATATTGTCATGGCTTACCTGTTCCTAAGGAGAAAAAAAAACATTAAAGCAATACAGTTACAGTAAAAAAAAAAAAGTGTTTGAGCTGTTGCCATTTTTCCTGTTTTTCTTTTAATATGTCTTTTTATTTGCAGTCATTGATGATGGTTAGAAATATTTACCAATCAAAACATGTATTAAGGGTTTGATAAACCTGTTGGTTTAGGGTTAATGAATCTAAACTTGGTTCAGGCACCGTAGCCTTGAGCCGACATGTCAGAGCACAGTCATGTTGTAGCTAGGAGCTGCAGGGGACGATGACATCAGCACGTCTTCAGCACGCAGCAGTACGCACCATATGGTACACGCGGAACAAATATCACCTTTTTTTTCCCTCCTAATTTCCTCGTCTCTTTCTCACTCTCCCCTTTCTCTCTTTCACTCTTGCACTCTTTCCCCATGCCTTCCTCTCTTTTCCTCGGTCTTTCTCATGCCTCTCTTTATCTCTGTGTTTTTCTTTCTTACCCACCTTCTGCCTCTTTTCCTCTCTTTTTTTTCGCACACTCCCTCGGTCTACGCTCTCAGGCAGTGTGACGCTGCGATGACAATCTTTGTATGTGTTTGTGTCATATTCTCAAACCAGCTCTATGTAGGGAAGCCTAAACGTTGTGTGAAGATCACGAAACCCTGTTAGAATTGTTCTACAGTGTACACCACACTCTACACCCTCATACTCAGGCTTGAGTAGCCCAAGTCATTCTTTGTTTTGGGAAAGCTTCTAATGGGTGCCTTTCATTTAGTGGTGTAACTTACAGCAATCATTTGATATTGTAAAATGGTTTGTTGACTTTTTTGTCCTGTAGATTAGTGTTTGTTTCTCTCATACTCTCTTTATTTCCGTACTTTGTTTCATTTCTCTTTACTGCCCCCATCTCTAGATTGTAAGGAGTGCACCATTGCATGAAGAAATATTTTTGTCAAGCAACCTCTATCTGAGGTGGGCTGTTGTGGAAGAAAGTTCTGTTTCCACTGGAACTGTCTGGCTCTCAGTTAAGGTTCTGGGTTTATAAGTATCAACCAGCTAATTGGAGATTGTTTGACAAACGCTTTAACTTAAAAATGACTAGTGCAGAAACACAGCATTACTAGAAAAGTCTCACTGAGGCATGAAGGTCATAGGATGGTGTTTATAGTGAAAAGAGAAAAACAAAGATAACAGACAGCCAATAGGTGTTTGTTAGACAACACCAAGATCCAGGGGCTTGCATTACAGTAAGTGTTATTCAATAGTTAATAAATCCTTTAATAACATTAATATATGTTAATAAGATTATGTGTTAATAATATGAGTAAGGGTTAGGGTTATTGTTATTGTTATCGTAAGATAACTAAGAGTTAGTTAATAGGTAATGAGGCCCACATAAGATGATTATTAACAGTAATTTGTGTTGAGTAATAAGTGTTACCGTTAGTAATCAGGCAGAAGCTGAGACAATCACAGTAAGAATACAGTATGTAGCAGTATGTGTGAATTGTTAATCTCATAAAATAACTAAGACCTGTGGTGTTTGTTGCTACGATGGGGGATGTCAATAATTACTAAATATTACACTACTTATTAATAGTCGCTGGCCCACTGCTATTAACAAATGTATTGCTGGCAAGACAATCAACCTTGGAATTCTAAAAGTTGTGTTTATCTTTGAGTATGTGCCTGATGGAAATGAAACAATGTAGCCTACACAATTCACAACACCGTCGTCTGCCATGAAACATTCTGTTTTGTACTTGGGTGAGTTTAATACCTATCTACCTGTCCTGTTTAGGAATTGTGTAATCATTTAACCATATGTAGACTAGGCCAGCATCTTCTTGTTTTTCTGTTTCTGTTCTGAGCCTGAATCGACAGCCATGAGTTTGTATGCCTTTCTTTGCCAGTTGTTAGCTATGTCAGTTAGCTAGCGCAGTTGCAATGCAGATGTCCATGGTTGGTGGTGGAGTTAACCTGCTTTTGTTCCCACCCATTAACAGCCTGTAGAAAGTGTGAAAGAGTAAAAAATCTTTCCAGGGGATTTTCTCCGCTAGTTGATTTATGAGGTACCAACATTCAAATAAGCTCTCTTTGCTTCAAAAATGTTCAGATTTCAATGTATGATATATCACTTGAAAGCTTGCACTTTTATGACCTGTAAAAAACTGAAAAATGACCAGGACCTACATGCAGACTAAAATACCAGCACTTATCACATATGCAGGCAGCCAAAGTGCACTTCACTCCAGACTGGTGCATCCAGAATATCTCTCTGTGAGGAAGTAACTGTGAAGCCATGAAGGGTAAAGGTTATGGTAAGGGCTTTGATATCCACTTCGGACATCTTACTAGGTAGGTGACTACCGACATTTAAATGTAAACTTTGTGCAAATGGTAGAGGTTTAACACTGATATTCAAAGTATGGGGAGTTCTGATCAAATACAAGGTCAGAAATGTTGTCAGAAAAGTTTCCAATTCAACATGTGTTCGAATTTGCTAAGTGGTTTTTAGGGCTCCAGAGAATGGTACGGGCGAGGACTTGTTGTAGCGGTCTTCTGCGGTTCCTTGGTTTTTCACGTCAGTGAGATTGGCCACCTGTAACAACATCTCTCTTTAAATGGAAAAACAGACCTGTCCTGTAGGGGGTCAGTGGGCTGTGTTCATGCAGAGAAAATGTAAAAGTGGGTGTGTCTGTCTGTGTTTAAGATCGTTACAAGGGGTGTACTGTAGTATGGAGAATTGCATAAAGAGAAGACCCTTGACCGTGACCACTCACCCACATCTTAGATGGCATGCTAGTGGTAACCGCTGCTAATGACTATGCTGCAGCCCATCTGACAGACAGTGATGCTAATGGTAATGGTTACCTTCACTAATGCTATTATCGTCAGCCTGTAGGCGTGTACTTGAGGGAACAACTGGGGGATACGCAGAACATTCCTGTTGGCTTAAGCCGTCACTGAGAGATAGAGACATCTCCCATAGTCTCTGCAGGCGTGAAGTCAAATGCAAGGTGGAACAACATGGCCATTAGAGCAACCTGCTATCATACATGAACAATTAGCACAAAGCTACATGATAAGGATCGTGAGAAGCATACCTTTCTATTCTGTGTCGGTTGTGATGGTCGTGATCAAGAAAGAGGCCGATTTTTAACTACCCATCCGGAGGAGGTGAGAAGAATGTGATGAAGACAAGCTTGGAACCCCTTGAGGTTAGGCCTACTGTCCTCTCTTTCACACACAGACACACTCTCTGAGCAGGGCTAATATCAACGGTAATGTCATGGATGTCTCCCCAGAGATTTTAGCAGAGAAGGAGGAGAGTGTGTGTGTGTTATCCTTTAAAGACTGTAGCCGGCCACGCTCGTTACACAGGCAGCTGACTGGACACACCTGCAACATCACTCATTTTGACTCTGGGACGTTTTCCGAGGTGTTCAAATGAAATATGTCCCCCTTAAAATGTCCCAGAGAAATGAATGGTTCCACAATGACAGGGTCTGCGCTTCCCACTCAGAACAGCTCAGGGTAATAATAATGAAGGATTTGGTTTTAAATGCAGCCAGACTGTCAGCCACTCATGAAGACATGCTGTGCGTCTGGGTGGTTAGGCTAGTGGTTAACTTCGCCACAAGGCAATCTATGAGATCCACAGGATTTGAACCCATCTGTGGCTGAGTGCAGTTGTCTCTGCCGTAGATGATCTCTGCCTTTATCCTGTGTGATTAAACAGGTGACTAAAGACTGGACTTATACCTTGCTCCTTCCTACTCCTCCTGTATATTCCCAGTATACATCCTGGACAAAACTCCCAAAGTTGGATGATCATCCCTGCCGGCCCCAATTTCCTCCTTTAGATGTATTCCCACTTCTCTTACAGAGAACCCTCGTCCCAAAACATTCACTGTGTGGAATCGATCGAGAAACTCTTTTATGGAGGCCTGCTGTGGTCCTATATATCTACAGGACTCTATTTTATCTGGCAGCCACATGTGTGACTCTCCCAAAGGTGCAAGCTGGCCACGGTATTTCAAAGTGCTTTGTTCGAATTCATGTCTTTGAGCATCGCAGTTGCACCTTCAAAGGGCACAAGTGCACGTTGGAGTGTTCTAACTTGAGGCAGGTGGGACTCATTTGCTTCATTCCTGGTTTAACCCAGCATGTCCTCATACCTGCACGGCCTTTGGAGAGTCTCACGTAGAGCATAGTCAAATTCTTCCCCATGTATTTGAGGTGAGTTTGATTTACCTTGATATTTGTTCTTTTAGGACTGTTTCCATTGGTGTCAATTGACTGGGTGACTTAAATTAAACACACCCTAGTTCGTTTGCAATAGTTCTTGCAAATAATCTTTGACCCAGATCTGTTCATACGGCAACCAAAACGATATTGACCTTTGACCTATTGTTGATGCCCTTATGCCCACCATGATCTGGATGGGTCCGATTTCAACCTGTAACTCCAGGTCTTATGACTGGGTCCAGATTTAATGATGACACATCCAGAGTGAAGACTGTAGTATGTATTCTCTCTCCTTCATAACACACTGATACTCTGCGGTCCCTCATAACCCATCCGAGTCCACCCACACTGGCCTGAGGCTTGAGTACTGGTGGGTTTATTGTATAGGACAGTTCTCCTGTTTAAATATTTTCATTGAACTTCAGAGACAAAAGTTGAATAATTTGAACTACCTGTGGTTCTGCTTGATAGTGCACTGTTAAAGATGTTTTGACTCTGTGACCTTGTAAACATGATCTCAACTTCAGCAAGCTGTCTATTAACTGACACATTCCCAAGCAACTATGTGGACATTCTGTGGAAAATATGACCATCACTCACACAACTTCCATGGTTTTGGAAAAACCTGGCCATCTGTGTGTGTGTATGTGTGTGTGTGTGTGGGTGGGTGTGTTTCAGTGTGTACAGTACGTGTGTGTGGATGCTATTGAAGGCCAAATACCTTGACATGGGAAAGTTACATTCTTATCAGATGGAAAGATCTACCTGTTTGTTTTGGTTTATTTTTGCTTACGCTCCATGCTTTCTTCGGACATTTGCTGCGATGTCCTTTTCAGAAACGCAGTGCAGGTGCAGAGATTGTGTGCAAAAGATATGGATCATCTATTGAATGCACTCCTACAGCACACAGACAAGGAAATTAATACTGTGTTTTGTTCACAAAAGCAAATGTTCATGCTTTGATTGTCTGAGTTAGATGACATCTGGATCCTTTTTCTTCTTCTATGCATTCACAAGCAGATCCGGTAGGAATTAACACCATCGAGACCACTACCCCTCTCTCTCTCTCTCTCTCTCTCTCTCTCTCTCTCTCTCTCTCTCTCTCTCTCTCTCTCTCTCTCTCTCTCTCTCTCTCTCTCTCTCTCGCTCTCTCCCTCTCTCTCTCTCTCTGTCTCTCTCTCTCTCTCTCTCTCGCTCTCTCCCTCTCTCTCTCTTTCTCTCTCTCTGTCTCTCTCTCTCACTGGCACCGACCAGCTGTCTCTCTCTGGGGTCCTGGACAGCGTCAACCCACTGACCTGCCCTACATCCTGCCCAGACCTCAGTGGTAACTGGCTCCCCGGTGACTGCTGCCCAGGCGCTGATGTGAGTTCTTTCCGGAACATTTCCTCCCCTCCTTTTCTTTGCAAAGCACTTCCTGGATCGTCAAAAGCAATCAAACTTCCATAGCTAGTAGTGCTTTTTTTGTGCTCGTACTTCTGATGCAAAATGCAATCATTTCAACTGAAGTCGTTGTACTTTAATGACAAGGAATTCCCTTGATTTAGATGTCTTCATCCCTGAAAACTGTTGAGGTTTCCTGGCCAAAGCGCCAACAGATCTCTCAAATGTGACTGAGTGCTCTGGGCTGGGGGCTGGTTTTCTACACACGGCAACACCATAAAGCATCTGTCTGGTAGTTGGCCAGGGAGGTGAAGTGGAAGAATGCAAACCATAGAAGAGACAACAAGCTAACTGCAACAGTGGAAAACTGAAGTTTGGATTTTTGAATGTTTCTCAGGATCCCAGTGCACAGTGAGTTCTCTCTGACTTGGATAATAGGGGTGTTGGTGTTCCTTTTACTACCTGGGCCCCATGTAGGGGTCTGAGTGCCAATTTTGGATCAGGGTCAGAATCAAAGTCAGTGTCATGGTCAGGGTAAGTGTCAGTTTGGTGAACCAGTGTCAGGGTCTAAGTATTGGTCTGGTTCAGTGTAAGGGTCAGGATAAGGATCAGAATCCGGGTCAGGTTATGGGTAATGGTCTCGGTTTTGGTCAGGGTCTGGGTATTGTTTTGGGTCTGGGTATCAGTCTGAGTCGAGGGGTGGGTCTGGGTCTGGGTCTGGTGAACCAGTGTTTGAGTCTTGGTCATGATCTACAATAGTGATTATATTATAGCATCAGCCCGACACTGCTCACGATTGTTCAAAATCACTTCCCAGTTTGGCATTATGTGGAAATTTGGCCTGGGATGTTAATATTGTTGCCAAAAGGCAGTTTCAAAATACTAAAAGCAGCATAGCCTTTCTACATTTGGCTCTTTAAAAAAGTGTTCAAGTGTTTCTTTCCCTAATTAAGCAACAGTGATGGAAGACCTTTGGATGTGCAACAAGCATGGAAGTCCTCGTTACCACAGCAACAGTAGATTAATTTGTTTTGACTGACCTGTCACTGCTGATGAGGAGTCGTCTAGTCTTACCCCTATTCCCGGTTTCGGTGTCATTGATCCCTCTTCACACAAACTCACATGAAACCCCGGAGTGTTCTGGAAGTGTACACTCAGGACTAATCCAACATGGTTTTAGTTCCCCATAATAATTGTTATTTTATTAAATGACTAATCCTGATCTCTCCTTTTTCTGGAACTCTGCTTTAGTTCTTCTTTGTTGCAGGCCAAATCCAATACAACCTTGGGACGATTCTCTTTACAGCACACATACGAAGTTTATGTGGCAGAACATGCACAGACACACACACACAGAGACACACTTGAATGTGTTCTTGCATATCCTCACATGACTCTCGTTCAAATGTATTGTGTTTTGGACCGTTTTCTTTGTTTAATCCTCTCTGGTTAATCCACAGAGTTTGGATTCTAACCAACACTCTAAAACTGTCACTCCGCTTGACAACTTTATCCCTAGCATGTCGTCTATGCTTTCCTGCCTCTGGTGCTGCTGGTCGCCTCCAGCACCATTGTGGCGTAGTGGTGGGAGCTGTCACAAAGGCTTTGTCACTAAGGAACACTGAGCTGATGGAATCCGTGCAACGGACACACCCCAGTGCTCGGATACCCAGCTTTGTGTGTGCGTGAGGGAGGGAGTGAATGTGAGTGTGTGTGCGGTGTACATGGTGATGACAGGACAAAACCAGAGTCCCCCCCTCCACCTTATCCACCACCACCCCCCCTTCCCAGCCCCTTTTTGTCCTTCTTAGAAAGACAATAGTTTTCACCCTGGGTGGGGAAGACCTCCAGACGGCAACAACAACATCACAACAAGTAGCCCCAGGAGTCTGGAAACTGTGTTCTCCATTGTTCGGCAGGCCCACAGGAACCCAGAAACTCGATGAACTCTGCTGTTTCAACGGGGACTTGCTCCCATGCATTCCTGTGTGATGCTGTGTCAGGATTGACCTGAGAGAAAGATACTTGGTATTTTATCGGAGAAAAGCTTGTCAAGCCTATGGTAGGTTCTTTGGCAGTGGGCATTGCCATCAACAGATTGACACAGTTGCTTCTGGGGTTCGGGTTTGGGAGGTTTCTGACAGCTTCGTAAGCAGCATTTAATATCTATGGATCTATTCATTACTGTTGTCGTAGCTGTAAGAAGTTAACCATCGTCCCTCCTCTTCTTCCCACCTCGAAACATATAAGCTAAATTGTCCATGTTCAGAATGTTGTCCAGGGGGGATCAAGAGGTCTCAGGAGCTACAACTCCAGACTGAGCCCTCCACAAGCCTACCTTGAGAAGAAGGGAGAGCCTGCTCCAGTTTCTTGTCATCGTCTCCGCTCCCCTCAGGGTTCTGGTGAGGATCCGCCAGTGTGGTCGTGTTTGAGTTGGAGAACCCAGCAGAACCCATCTCGGAAGTGTTGTTTCAGCATGGGACCAGGTGAGGCGAAGGGTTTTGGTGCGGCGTGTCTTTGAAGGGCTTGGCGACCAACTGGCAGACCGGCCAACCAACCGAAACACCCTGCTCGCCCGCCCGCCTGCCTGCCCGCCTGCCACACACATGAAAGGCATTCTTCCTCCTTCTTTCCCGACGTCTCTCCTTTCTTTCATTCCCTCTCTCTTTTTCCCTCTCTCTTTTCCAGAGGATATCAGCCCACCCTTGTCGAAGGCTGGAAGAGAGTGATGGTGATGGCTTCACCCCTACAGATGTAGTAAGTCTTCACTCACTAGCCAAAGCTGATTCGGTTTGATTTTGCCACTATATGCTGGACAGATTTACTCAGATCCCGAAAAACAAGGGAAACGACCATGTATAAGATGAACCATAATACTCGAAAGCTAAAAAGACATCCTCCTTGCAAATGAAACATCTGCATCAAATCAGAATCCACCCACAATAAACCACAGAGTGAAATGTAAAACATTCCTTGTGGAACCCTCACAGGAGAGACTGCACGTCTGAAGTTGTCGAGTGTTTGTCTTTCCCAGAACTAGATATCATCCGGCCTTTAGGATGAAGTCACCGATGGAGAACCCTTCCTGCTCCTCACTCTCCTCTATTCTCCTTGTTCCCCTCCCTTTGTCTCTCTTTCACCCCTTTTCATTTCATTTTGTACTTTGTATTCATCTCTTACCCTCCACCTTGCAGTCTCTCTGAACCCTACTTCCATCTCTCTCTCTCTCTCTCTCTCTCTCTCTCTCTCTCTCTCTCTCTCTCTCTCTCTCTCTCTCTCTCTCTCTCTCTCTCTCTCTCTCTCTCTCTCTCTCTCTCCCTCTGCCAGGGCATGTAAAGTGAGAAGGAAAAGGTGTATGAAGATGACAGTACCGACCAGTGGAGTGATGTTCAGATGGATGTGTTGCTTATTTGAACTGTCCTGGTGTCATATGCCCTGTGTCCATCAAGTCCGGGCTGAGTTCGACTCCAGCTGGTATTTTGTTAAGTGGATATTGTGACATTTACAAATCATAACAGCTGTAATTTACATGTCATGTTTTGACTGTTATAATACCCTGTCATGTTTTGAGGATTGTAACAGTCAATGCTATGTTTCAACTATTGGAACAGTCAATGCTATGTTTCAACTATTGGAACATTCAATGCTATGTTTCAACTATTGTAATACCCTGATATTACATTTACATTTAGTCATTTAGCAGCTCTTATCCAGAGCGACTTACAGTAAGTACAGGGACATTCCCCCAATAGCAAGTAGGGTGAAGTGCCTTGCCCAAGGACACAACGTCATTTAGCACGGCAGGGAATCGAACTGGCAACCTTCAGATTACTAGCCCAACTCCCTCACCACTCAGCCACCTGACTCTCAATGATCACTGATACTCACTCACTGACATATCATGTTATATCATTTGATCTTGTTTTGTGTTATGTGGTGTTATGTGATGTTGTGTTATGATGTGTTATGCTATGTTATGTTATGTTGTTTTATGTTTCCCAATTCTCCAGGTCATAAATGCTACCAGGCAAGTAATTGCTCAGCATACTGGAATGACAGGGTACCGTGCGGCAACATATCTCTCACCCAGATGGGTCTCTCCTCCATCCCACTCCAGGTGCTCAGGGGCTTGACTGGCTCCCATCTGCATACAAGGTGTATAGACATTTTTGTTTCACTGATGCTGACAAAGAAGGAATTGATTTTCTAAAACGACTGTGACTATATAGACAGACAGTGTCTCACAAAGGCCGTAAAATAGGAAGGGTGCTGTGTCGAATATTTTGTGACAGCAGTGGTACATGATGACGGTGATGAAGATGACAATGTTTGTTTAGACGTGAACTGACAGTGCTACCAGACATGGATCTATTGCAAAGATAAATGACTTGTTCATTTAGGGCACGTTTGATTTGCCTCGTTGTTGTCTTTCACGTTGCTGATCCATGCTTTTGATTGCCATGAGGCAAGCCACTAGGCTACAAGGCTCGCCTCATGAGGCTAAGCGGTGAGGGAGTCGGGCTAGTAATCTGAAGGTTGCCAGTTTGATTCCCAGCCGTGCCAAATGACGTTGTGTCCTTGGGCAAGGCACTTCACCCTACTTGCTTCGGGGGGAATGTCCCTGTACTTACTGTGAGTCGCTCTGGATAAGAGCGTCTGCTAAATGACTAAATGTAAATGTATGGCACAGAGGTATGTAGAGCTAAAGCAACTGGAGAGCACAGACAGAGAGTGGTGGGCTGTGCGTGTGCATAGTCTGAAAGTAACAAAGACAAAATTCAAGATCAAACAAACCCCATATGTGTGTGTTCATGTGTACACAGTGTATGCGTGTGAGCATGTGTTTGTATGCAAGCCTGTGCCCATGTACAGTCATTAGGCATGAGTGTGTGTGTATCTCAGTGTGTGTCAGGGATTGGAAAGTGCTAGACAAAGCCCACTTTTGCAAACGTGCCTGGGTTGACAAGGAGAACCTGCAGAGCCTAGAGAGAGACAGGATATGTGTGTGCGTCTGTGGTGTGTGCAGAATACTGTATATGTGTGGTTGTACTTAATTTAAGTGTTGGTTTAGTGTGTGTGTGTGTGTGTGTGTGTGTGTGCATATACTGAGTAAGATCAAGAGAAAGGAGAGAAGGAGAGGGTGACAAAGATGACTTGTATCAGCACTGACTATTGTTTTCATGTCACTTAAGAATTAAGTTAGACTAATCATACTCCAACGGTTGCAACCCTTCGCTGATCTCACACTGTGAGAGTGAAGAGCAGAGAGATGTCTTTGACCTGATCTCAGATTCTTCTGTAAGACATTTCTCACTGTTCTGAATGATGCAAGACTGTCTCTCTGGGCCAAAGGCATGTTGTTTGAAAAGCCAAGCAGACAGCACTCACGCACGCACGCACACACACACACACACACACACACAGAGAGACAATGCCGGTGGCTATCCTACTCTCCCAAACTCTGTCCCAACTTCACACTGCTGTAATCCACATCCATTCCTCCATCCCTTCGTCACACACACACACATAAACACACATCCAGTGCACACACACACACATCCTCAGCTGATCCATCATTCTGTCACTGGGTACTCAGTCCTGCATCTTCCAGGATGTCCTCCTCTCTATGCTATAATAGTATAATGGCTATTTACCAGCTCACTCCTGAGAGATCACTGTTTATGTACTCTTCTGTGGGGTCTGGGGGGCCGAGGCAACATGTAACTACAATCACTATCTTCTAACAACACACACACGGACTGTTTTCATAGCCACCCTGTAATGCCGTGTACCCTTTCAACATCCTACTGTACACGGAGGGTTAATGAGTGCACGGATGGTTTGTATTTGCTGTCTGCACACATCTGGCACATTTGGATCAAAATATGCGGTTGTTGAGACATAATCACTCATTTGAGTACCCCGTTTGGCCAAGTACTTAATGTTTCATTTTTATGAACAAATTAGTAGCCGTTTTGTTGAAATGATTCACCTTGGGTGTCCTGCCAACACCTCCATCGAGATGTCTCCCCTCCTCTCAACATTCAATCCTCACTGCAAAAAAAAATGTTTTGAGCTTGCTTATGCTTAAAACAAGTACAGTTGGCTGCCAGTGCAGTGAATTTCACTTGATAAGATTTCTTTAAAAACGTTTTTTACTTATATTAAAGGGTCAGCAATAGATAACCCATTTATACTATAACTGAATCCTACTAGATAAAAAATCTAGACAAGATTACCACACTCAGTTAGATGTACAGTTTTTGCAATTCTCCAGAGGACTGCAAACCTGCCAGTAAAGTGAACGTGGAAATGTTTTGTACCGCAAAGTTTTATGTTATAAATGTCCCTTGTATTTAGAAACTGCAACTGCTTGACTTATTTGGACAATACTGACGTGATTTTGGGGGGTTATTGAGAATGCTAAATCAATTTCTAACTTACAATGTGGGCCATATTTGACCCAGCTTTGCAGCTACAGCCTGATGGCCTCTGATGCTCTCCTCTCTTTCCTTCGAGTCCAATTTACATTACATTTACATTTATTAATTTAGCAGATGCTTTTATCCAAAGCGACTTCCAAGAGAGAGCTTTAAAAAAGTGCATAGGTCACTGATCATAACAATGAGATAGCCCCAAACATTGCGGGTAGCCAAAAGATGGCCATACATTGTGAAAAAAACAAATGAGTGCCAAAGTGGCACTTATTTATAAGTGGATCACATGGCATCTGTCTCTCAGCATATGCCAGTATATGTAAACGTTTGACACACTTTAGGTGTAGGTACTTGGGTTTATTTGACCCTCCCATTAGACCTGGAAAAGGAAGCGGGCCGAGCGCAGTACCACGAGACACCCCTAGGGGGATGCCACAACTGTCATGACTGTTAGGATCTTGCACAACATTGCATACCGACCAGTCCAGAGGAAGAGGGGGAGAGTGGAACTAACAGAGTCAAGCTGCGTCCTTCTTCTGGGTTCTTAAAACGCTCAGGTGGCCTCTTGGATAGCATCAGTTCTTCTTTCAGAGCTGGTGGAGTCATCTTCTTGGGCCCGGAATAATGTTCAGTCACAAAACTGCTCTTCTGTGGACAACGTTTCCCAGCTTCGAGCTCCGTCAGACGGGGTCGTTTCAGAGACACGACTCCACCACCAGGAGGGGCTCCTCCAGTGAACAGGATACATGCTTGATTCTGCCCAAACTGACTGGCCATGGCATGAGTCATGAGGCAACCACTGGGTGTGAAGCCATTTCTGACATACAACCTTGGGGTAGTGAACCTTTCCGGGTTCATAATGGGGCTTAATAGGCTGGAGAAGACACCAGTTGACTAACTTTATCTGCAACTTGCACAGCACTAACTTCAAACTGTTAAGTATCTATGTGCACTGATAATGTATTGTATGCGATCGCTGTGCAGATTCGTATACCTATATATTCCGAGTGAGTCTCCGACTGTAGGTTGTGTATCCTGTATATTGTCAGTGTTAGATGTGTTAGATTTGACAACCTCCCACTCGCCGGCTGTTAATATGACAGATTGGCCCCACTTCCAGCCAGGCCTGTGCTGTGGAAAAGCTACATGTCTCTCTCTGACATACACACACACTCTAACACATACTAAGTACATGCACGTGTACACAGGAGCTCAAACATGCCACTACAGATTCCCTCACAAATAGACACACACACACACACACACAATCTATAGCAAAGCAACACATTCTTTCAATGGGAAAAGTTGCAGGTACCCATTAATACTGTTCTGTTGGCCCAACGACTGTACAAGACTCCAGGCGTCTACTGAGGAGGAACCCACTGGCTGTTTGCTTTGGTTGCTACTGGTACCCAGTCTCCCACATGAGGCTAAGGTTTCTCTGCAATTAATAGCAGTCTGTGCTGTGTTTGGCTGCAGAGGAAACCCTGGTTCAGAGAGACCAACTCTGGAGGCTTCCACATCGACTGCGGCAGGAATACTGAGGAGATGACTCACTGTATTGAACCCCTGACCTGTATGTCCAAATGTGTGCATGTGTGTGTGTGTGGGTGTGTGTGTGTGTGTGTGGGGGGGGGGGGGGTAATTGCCTGGAGTTCAGTTCTGATTGTGTGTGTGTGTGTGTGTGTGTGTGTGTGTGCAGCTCTGGTATCAGCCATGGCCTGTACAGGACTCAAGAGCTACAGCCCAGGAACCATAACCCAGGATCAAGAACTCAGGACCCAAAACCCAGAACCCAGGACCCAGGACCTAGAACCCAGGACCCAAAACCCAGAATCCAGGACAGATATGTAGAGTAGTGAAGTCAGGTGAAATCTGCTATGCTCCCCGTCTCCCCAACTCCCCACCTCCATCAGGGACACTGACTGTCTCCCCACCTTCAAGAAAAGGCTCAAGACGCACTTGTTCCGGGAGTACAACGGCACTTAGGAATGCTTGGCTGGACCTGATGTTAGTTTCCTCCAGGATCACAATGATTCTTATTGAGAGACTTGTTGCTCTTGTTGGTTAGTTGTAACGGTTTCAAATTCTTGTACTCGCTGTGAAATATTTTACTGTTGATTGTTTTTTCTACAGGTACACTCTTGCACTCTTGTGGGGAGTTTCATGTTGTTCAATTGTAACTTGTTTAACTACATGCTCTTATGGTTCTTCCCTTTGGCACTTATTTGGTTTTCCAGCATGTATGTTTCATGTTTTGGCTGCTCGCAATGTTTGGGGCTATCTCGTTGTTATGATCAGTGACCTATGCTCTTTTGTAAATCTCTCTCGTGGAAGTCGCATTGGATAAAAGCGTCTGCTAAATGCATAAATGTAAATGTAATGTAAATGTCTCTGGAACTCACTACCAGCCCAACTCAGAAATATTGATTCATTCCCCCATTTCAAATCACAACTCAAAACACATCTCTTTACTACTGCCTATTCCACATAGTGTCATTTGCACTGCTTCCTTCTGTTGTTTTTAAATGTTGTTGTATTTCTAATATTTCTGCTGCTTTTAATGTTTTTTATATACCTCTGTACGGTGTCCTTGAGTGCCGAGAAAGGCGCCTTGGAAAATAAAATGTATTATTATTATTAAATCACCAGGCCCCTTCTTACCCTAGGTCCAGCCAATAACAAATGTCAGTTTGCCAGCACTGCAGTGGACACCTTTCTTTCTTTTTCTTTCTCGTCTGCTATCCTAATTTCCTCTCTTTGAATTTCTCTCTACATCGTTCTCTCTCTCACTCTCTCTCACACACACACATACACACACAGAGACATACACACTTACACACAGTTGATAGAGGAATGAAAAAAGTAACATGAGGATTCCCCAGAGTGAGGATACATTTAACATTATGATGGATGATCCTTCTGCTGGCACTGTGTGTGTGTGTGCGTGTGTGTGTGTGTGTGTGTGGCCAGCAGCTCTATTATATGAGCCTGTTCAAAGGTAATCTGTATCTAGTCTGTCTGCGTAACTGGTGAAGCTTTGTACTGGACCAATCTGGGTAAAAAGATCCAATGTCAAGAGTTAGTCTCCTTGGAAAGAAAGGTATTTGCCTCTGGGACTTGAAAGACAAGTGAGGTAAAATGAGGTGGGCCTATTCATGGCATTAGCGTGATTGCAGAGGAGCATGAGAACAATGCATATCAGTCATGGTGTCTTCAATGACCCCACCATCAATTCATGACTATTTACTACTGCTCACCAACGGACTGCAGAAGTTTTGAATACAGCCTCTGCCTGCCTCTCCGAGTGTAAACAGGAGACCCTGTACCTTCCAATCTGAGTGTTTATTTACATCAACTGTTGCTAGGTAACACTTATCACTTGTCAAAACAAACTCAGTATTTCAGTTTAGTGTGTGTCGGGTGGAGGTGGGATTGGGTGGAGGGTTCGCAAAGCTGTTATCAACTCCTCTTCTTGTCCCCCCTCATCACTCGCCATCTCCCCATGACACAGAAAAAAAGACATGCAGTAACCGGGAGAGAGAGAGAGAGACAGGAAAAAAAGAGAGAAGAGGGAGAGAAATAGAGAGCAGGAATGAGAATGACAGAGAATAATAAGAGAGGGAGGGAGACAGAGAGACAGAAAACAAGAAAAACACACTCCACTGGCCTAAACATACAACATAAGTGTGTCTGATTTATGTGTGTGTCTGTGTGCATTGTTCTCAGTCTGAAAGCACCACACTTTGATTGATTCATGGCTGGTTGGCAAGGAACCAGCTGTCAGCCTAATTTTGACACATTTTGATTGACAAGTTGTTGACAAAGGTGTGTGTGCCCATATTTGAATGTACTTAAGTGTGTGTGTGTGAGTGTGTGTGTGAGAGTACATGTGTGTGTACATGTGTGTGCATGTACAGGCACAGTATGGGTTCCTATGTGTCTGTGTCATGGCGTGTGTGCTTACGTGTCTGCGCGCGTGTTGGTGTGAGTGTGTGTGAGAGTGACAAACACAGGCAGAACTCCCATGATGCCTACATCTATGTACCTGAGCTACTAAACAGCTGAGGTCAGCACCTGTGATAAGGATCTGCAGATCCAGTGGAACACTCTCGTCTCATCCGTCTCTTTCCCTTCTTCTCACACCTCACTTCTCTATTCTCTTGTTTATGATTTCATGTTTATTTCTCACTGTCTAGAAACCACCTTTCCTCCCCCAAAGGCAGTTGAAAGTTTCGTATTTACAGAGCATTCGTGCATTCTTCAATATGACTAATGCCAAATCCATTGGTGGAACGTGTTTCAACCTTCAGTGTATTGCAAACTTTGCAGTAGTCAAATGAACCTAAATGAGAGGTTGAGACTGCTGAGATTACTCTGCTGATGTGTTTATGGTTTTGATTGAAGGGTGTGATGGAGCTCACAAAGCTTGGACTGTTCAACAGCTATTGGTGATAACCGGCATCTATAAACCAATAAGCAATAAACTACATCCAACTGTGTATGTATGTGTGTATTTCCCTCCTGTGTGTGTGTTTCTGTGTGCATGTGTGTGGCAGAGAGGTGGAGCATGAAGAAGACAAGAAAGACGACGATAAGAAAAAAGAGGAGGGAGAGGAGGTAGAGGAGAGGAGGGAAATGCAACTCAGCATTTTATACCTCATTACTCGAGTAAAGACAGGAGGAAGAATATAAAGATGTTAATGTCAAAGATGATGATGATATGAAAGGATTGAGTCTAAAGATTAAAAATTGTGATTATATCTGAGGAACCCATGTCCAAGATTTGAGGAAGGACATTTTGAATCTTTCATAAAGTGAATGGATAAACACTACAGATCATTTTTCCAGCATGTTTTAGCCAACTTGAGTGTGAGTTTATTTCCATTCATTATTGTTTTGTATCAACAGATAATACAGTATGCTTCTGTGGTGTCTATGACTGGGAGACAACACAAATATTAAATGAATAAGAATTTGTTGGAGGAAGAGGACAATTTTTGAAGGTCATCATATAAGAGTTATTCTGACCAAGATAGTACAAAGGGAGCCAAGCATGGTCTTTCCAAGATGACTTAACCCCAAAACCACATGAGGACTCATTCTGGGAACCCCCCCCCCTCTCCACACACACACACATCCAAACTCAACCATCAGTCATCAATCCCTGCACCAAGATCAATGGGAAAAGAGTTAGGGAGGGAGTCAGATGGCTGAGCGGTGAGGGAGTCGAGCTAGTAATCAGAAGGTTGCCAGTTCGATTCCCAGCCGTGCCAAATGACGTTGTGTCCTTGGGCAAGGCACTTCACCCTACTTGCCTCAGGGGAATGTCCCTGTACTTACTGTAAGTCGCTCTGGATAAGAGCGTCTGCTAAATGACTAAATGTAAATGTAAAAGAGCAAGACCGAGGACAGCTCAACCGCAAAATCTGAAAAGAGAGATAAATGAAAAAGATTATGAGGACTTTTCAGCGCCTCCGTGGAGAGTTTCTTGGACCACCTCCACATGTTGAACGAGTCAAGACATGCACGACCACAGATTGTAAGAAAGTCAATTTTTTATAGAAAGGCCATGGAAATTCACAACATTCTGTAGAATTTCGAGGAAGCTGTGTTGCTTTGCAAATCAATTCCACCTGATTCACAGACACAAGCTTGCTTCAACATGCAGTTTCAAAACATTGTACTTTTAAAATGGTCCGAATTTGAACATTAAGAAAGTATTCGCCCGAGGTCCAATGCATTTTCAACGGAGGAAAAAAAAGCTCTTTGTAAACTTGACATTGTACATTGACTCATTCATTACCCACATGGGTATCTGATACCTGGCTGAGTGGGTTCACAGCCTGTTCTCTGCACCTGCCTGCAACAGCCATACTGCTGACAGGAGAGGAGAGACTAAGGATCCATGACCAAACCTGCTGAGCTCTCCTGTCTGGGTCTGATGTCAGGTCTTCTTGTCTTCTCTTATCTCTTTATCCCTCCTTCCTCTTCTTGTCTCCTCTGTCCTGCCTTGTACTCTTCTACCCTTCATTAATTCCTTTCTGCTCCTTTCCCTGGTCAATTAACTATAAATAAACGTGTGTGTGTGATGGTGGGGAAGTGGGGTGGTATTTACAGTGTCACCATAACTGAGTCAGAACGCAAGGACGTCTGATAGCTTTCATCAGCTAATTGCTAGAACATGAGATAATGTTGCATGTTATGTGTTATGTGAAAGACCTGCTTCCACACAACGTGGCGACATTATTTGAATGAGAGAGAGAAAGAGAAGGGGAGAATGAGAGAGAGGGTGTTAAGGAGGGAATGTGTGTGAAAGAGAAGAAAGTAGTGAGAGCAAGCGAGAGAGAGAGAGAGAGAGAGAGAGAGAGAGAGAGAGAGAGGGAGGGAGAGAGGGAGGGAGGGAGGGAGGGAGGGAGGGAGGGAGGGGGAAAAGGAGGGAGGGAGGGGAAAAAGGAGGGAGGGAGGGGAAAAAGGAGGGAGGAAGAGAAGCAGATGGGTAATAACCTCTGCAACCTCAGCAGATTTCCAGAGAGCGATGTAGCGTCCTGGTTAACAGTAAAGGCGTGAGTCATTCACACGCACGCACACACAATCACACACACACACGCATGCATACATACACAACAGCTATACCCCCTGGGAGACATAAAGCAGTGATGAAGGGGGCAGTCAGTCAGCCGACAGTCGGTGTTGGTGCAATTGTGTTTTTGTGTAGAGAAAGGGGCCTGAAGTGAAGTATAATAATGTGGAGACCAAGAGAAAAATGGATGAGGAGAGATGAGAGCCATGAGTAAGGGCAGAGTGCGTGTGTGTGTGCGTGCGTGTGTGAAGATATCTCATACTCTACCTTTGCAAGTCACACAGGCCCCAGGACACAGTGAGGCAAGTTCAATGGGTGGTAGCATTGGCACGAACCCCATAACACACACATACAGAGTTGGACTGCAGCCAGCGCTGCAAGGTAGGGAGTGTCAGTAATGTCATGACATCACACAGCTGTCCCAACAATTCTATACATATATACCCCTCCCCCCTCCAAACTACCCCCCCCCCCGTCTTCTCCATTAATATGTCTATTTAATGGACCATGTTATGGCTGGATGGACTTAACCTTTTCATATCTTTCAATGGTGTCTTTCATCATACAGTACTACCCTCTATAAGTCGCTCTGGATAAGAGCGTCTGCTAAATGACTAAATGTAAATATGTCTAACATGGGGCTTTTGAAGTTGTCAGTTTTAGTTCTTTGTCCTACTCCTTCTCAGACCACTCTTTCCCTCATTTCACTTTCTATTTCCCTTCCTCTCTCTCATTTGCTCTCTCTGTCCACACTGTCCTCCTACAAACCAGCTGTCCATTTTCCCGCCTCATGCGCTTTAACTGACATGAGACGCTTCCGCTCGGGAATCCTCCGCTAGTGAATGCAGAGACGGAGCTCACGCATCCCCAGGCATGCCGGCCTCGAGTCCTCCATTTTCAAATCCAGGCGGATCGCTAGCTGACCTGCATTCGTCTGTGGCTCGTAGAAAACGTGTGTCCGGGTTCTCTTCTGTGAATCATGGAATTTCGGAACTGTGAACGTATGCACTTTTTGCAAAGTGGCAGGCCAGAGAGCAAGGCTGTCGGAACAGAAGTGAGAGGACATCGATTGCTCCTGCCGGGGAGATATAAGAACTGTTTACATTTACATTTAGCAGACGCTCGTATCCAGAGCGACTTACAGTAAGTACAGGGACATACCCCCCGAGGCAAGTAGGGTGAAGTGCCTTTCCCAAGGACACAACGTCATTAGCACAGCCAGGAATCGAACCAGCAACCTTCGGATTACTAGCCCAATTCCCTAACCGCTCAGCCACCTGACTCCCATGTTTAGAGTTAGAGAGACCGTAGTCTAGCAAGTTAGGGGCCTGTATCCCAGTGGTGGCCTTGCAGGAAGGGTATTGAAGGGGGGTACGAGAGAGGGGTGGGGCGGCTTGAAACAACTAGAGGGCTTTGACCTTTATGGATACATGTAAGGTAGCCTACTGTGTGTAGAGTGACTGTGGGGATGTAAAGGTCAGGATCGGGGTCCAACAAACATCAGGCATTTACAGCCTTGAGTTTGTCGTGCACGACACTGGTATATGTATACAGTATATTGTAAATACAGTATATTTACAGTATATATTATGTACTTTGTATATACATACTGTATACATACTCCTATGAACCAAAACATTCTGGTCACCTGCCTAATATGCTGATGTTCAACCTTGGATGGGACTTGTCAGTCCAGCAAATCCCACAGATGCTCACTCAGATAGAGATCAGTGGGCCAGGGCAAAACCTTGAACACTTCGTCATGTTCCTCAAACCATTTGCAATGTGTGCAGTATGGCAGGGTGCATGCTGAAACAGGCCACTGCCATCAGGGAACATTGCCCCTTGCCCCTTCATTGACATGAAGGGGCAAGGGGTGCAACTGCAACAATGTTTAGGTGGTACTCACCACTGCTGACTGGGAGCACTTTGTCATTTCAAAGATTCTCTGATACAGTCATCTGGCCATTACAGTGTGGTCCTTGTCAAAGTTGAAATGCCTCTCTCAAGTTTTATCCCAAAAAATCCGGGAGACGAGGTGGGGGGGGGGGGGGGGGGCTGCTGGTCTTTCTGATTGGCTGGTAGGTGACATATAACTGTATAACTCGAGACAGCTCTCAACTTGGCAAAAAGCTTACCTCCATATGCCTGATCGTCGTCCATTCATTGAAATGCGTGAGTTGTGAGACGAGAGCCCTGCTCCTGCCTGTTTCTACTGCATCCAACACGTTGACTAAAATAACTGATTGTTCGCTTACCCAGACTGTGACATGTGCCCTTGTTTGGCATATATCTATCTACATTTACATTTACATTTTGTCATTTAGTAGACGCTCTTATCCAGAGCGACTTACAGTAAGTACAGGGACATTCTCCCCGAGGCAAGTAGGGTGAAGTGCCTTGCTCAAGGACACAACGTAATTTGGCACGGCCGGGAATCGAACCAACAACCTTCTGATTAATAGCGCGACTCCCTAACCGCTCAGCCATCTGAACCCCTACATGCATTATGTAACTGACCACATGCAGACCCTCGTTAAACCACAGGTCACACTGACCACACTTTAACCATGACCACACGTAATTCTTGGAGAGAGAGTCCATTACTGGTTGATCTTAGGCCTACATCATCCATCAAACATGCAACCTCTGTCACATCTATTCTTTTCACTTTTAAATCATGCATCTTTGTCAAGGTCTGGAACTATCCCAATCGGAACATTGGCTTAGGCTACAACACATCCCATACATTTAATTGTCATCGGATTTAACAACAGCAGTAACTAGGGATTTACTGAGACTCTAGATGGTCTGCATCAACACCTTCCTAAATTGACAGAAACCAAACAAACAAAAATATCTTAAATACATCTGGGTTTTATACAGTTAGACTACACTAGAACGAATGACTACCTAGTCTTTTTGGAAGGAGGGTTAGGGATTGTGTTGGGGTGATTTTGTCAGGGTTCAATAACTGTTACAGAGAAACAGCCAAATTCACATTCAGTGTCCACACTGACAAATCACTGTGTTGTAAATCCTCGCTCGACTGCGCCGCAGTCATAGGGAATTGTTGTATTTATTTGCCCCTTACAGCTCCTAGTCAAGGGAGCCTGCTTGGGAACGTGCCAGCACCCGCCTGGTAAACCCAATCGGAGTTGACAGGCGCGCCGCCCCTTTCAACGTCGTTTGACATACCCATCCTTTCTGGCTTTGCCTCTGGCAGTTTTTAAAAAGCCAAGATCGAAGATCCAGATCACATTCAAAGTTTAAACTACACGAGGATAGTCGACGGAGATCCCTCAGAGGATAGAGAGGTCGCTATACAGATCCCTTGGAGAGTATTTTAGGTGCGTAAAGGAAACAGGGGTACCAAAAAGACCCAGGGGTATTAACCCTGTTTTCAGACCATATTTGTGGTTTACAGTTTGACTTTTTGCATAAGAAAGTAGACTCGTTCAGGACACTGCCGTAAAGTGCGCTAAGGCAAGTGTTGCAGTGAGATAGGTGGCGTAGTCTACACCTGTGGATGCTGAGAAGCACTTTGGACATTGGTTGGAAACCCCTGATGACAAGACGCATAACAAGTACTCCATTACACAAAATAGGCAGTTGATAGCAGTGCAGGGATTTCGGAAGAAGGACATTTCAAGGGAAGATGTGGAGGAGTTTTACTCTCCTAGTAACGTTTCTCCTGAGCGAGTATAGTTGCGGCTCGTATGTGCCGTGTGAACCGTGTGACCAAAAGGCGCTCACCATGTGCCCGCCGGTGCCGATTGGATGCCAGTTGGTGAAGGAACCCGGTTGCGGGTGCTGCCAGACGTGTGCACTCACTGAGGGCCAATCTTGTGGTGTGTACACCGGGACATGCTCGCGGGGGCTCCGCTGCCTGCCGAAGAACGGGGAAGAGAAGCCGCTGCACGCGCTCCTCCACGGCAGAGGAGTTTGCACAAACGAAAAGATGTACAAATCGCTGCATACTTCACGGGGTAATCACTTAAGATTTTTTCTATATCTTTCTCTATTTATGCCTGTATTTATACCTACAATTACACTATAGATTGATTTTACTGATAGTTGTAGCCTAATTAGGAATCCCATTCTTTCGGCTTTATGAAATCTGTTCATTTTGTGGGTTTTCTATTTCGGCTGAACAATCATCGTATTTCGGCTGAACAAGTTAGGCTCGAACGTCACCTTAGTCTGATATATAACTAGTCGTAGTGAAGTCCTCATGAGTCATGATAATTAGACACTTTATCGTTGAATCACGCCTTGACTTTGTGTTCTTACACGTGTTCAGAATATCCTGTGTCAACATACCTAAATGTTAGCTGCGAGCGTAATGACCTCACGACCTCAATGACCATTGTAACGCGGTTGCGGAGGAGCCCCACCAACCTGTCATCTCAGGATAAAGTGCTGACATCAGCATGCTAACTGAAACCCGTTTTTTAAAGAGAAGGGCTTCTTCGTGCGAGTGACCAAGTGCCTTGGGGCTCGAGCTAAATACATAAGCCCAGAAGATTATAGGCATCTTCTCCGTTGCACCTCGTACCTTTCATGAGCGGTATATTAGGACTGTCACAGGTGTCTGCCGCGACCCCCACCTAGTCACACCGGCGCTGTCGTAAGTATCGTGTCGTGAGTAAAAATAAATAAATGCTTATTGTTTTTTGTGCATGTGTGAGTGGATTAGTGTTCATTGTTGGCATAGGAGAGCAACGTTTTCTCTCCAGTTGTTTTCTACCTCTCCCCTTTGGCTACCCACCCTCCTCTTTCCTCAGTCTCCCTTCTCCCTCATGTCCTTTCCTTACTGCCTTTCCTTCTCCTTTTCTATCCCTCCCCCACTTCTATCCCTCCCCCACTTCCCTCCTTTCAACCTTACCCGCCTCTCTCCCTCCTCTCATTCCTCCCCCTCCTCCTCCTGTCCCCTCCCTCTGTGCAGTGATCAGTGATTCAGCAGAAAGTATGTTTCTCCCTGATTCCTACTCTGTCTGCACAGTGCATCTGTCTGTGTCTATTTGTAGCAGGATTTACTGTAGTAAAAATCTTCTCATTTCCTGTTCTGGGTTAGTGCATGGACAGATATAGGGAGGGGAACAGAATGGGACAGAGTAAACAGGGTTCAACATTAATTGACAAATAAGAAAGAGCGAAATATAAAGGAAGGAAGAGAGAGATCAGAAGTATTTTCGTCATGTGTAATTCTAAGTGGGATTTCCAGGGACATGAATGTGTCCAGAAAATCCCAACACTGAATCCCCCCAAAAAAGAGGAAGCAAACCACCTAAAGAGACGTGATCCGTCAGCCATGAGATTAGAGTTGCGCAGGGCAGGGGATTAGGACATGATTGGAGATTGAGATGCTGGCTTATCTGTCACCCCTCTGGGCCTTCCAGAGAGAACATTGTCAGCGGAGGAGACGAGAGGAAAAGGAAGTAAAAAGGAATTCTCTTTTTTTTTTCCGAGAAAAAGCCAAGATGACGTCAGTGGGGGAGATTTTCTGGGTGATGACCCTGTTTCTCTGGGCAGCTAGGACGCTGCTTACACGCCACATCCTGGAAGAGGAGAATGGAGTAAGGTAGGGGAGGGTGGAGGAGGGAGAGGAAGGAAGAGAGAGAGAAGGAGGCTGCCGAACAAAGGGAGGGCATGGGGGGGAATATGATAGAAAGAAAGGAGGGGTGGATGGATGGATGGAGAGAGGGAAGTGGAGGAATTATAGAGAGAAAGGAATATTGTTATAATAGTATTAGATGACAAACAATTGTGCTGAAATATGTTCAGCTCACCATCTTCAAATCTAAGCATGAATTCTATCACACTACCTTGATTGCAAGAGGGGAGGAGGCAGTTATAGACCATAGAGAGAGTGATAACAAAGAGAGGGAGTCAGAGAGAGCAGAGAGACAACAATAGAAAACATGGAGAGAGCAAAAGAGAGAAGGTATTGAGTTGTACTCTTTCAGACTCATGAGTGACACCACATGCAGGGTCCTCTCAGTGGCTTAGAAGTCCTCTATTGGTTTTGACTCTGATGGTGTTGACTGATGGTGTTTGGCGTTGACTCAAATAGTGTTTGTCGTTGACTCTGATGGTGTTAAGTCTGATGTTGTTCACTCTGAGCAATCATGATTCACATGATTGCTCTAAGCAGGCCTGGCCTTCTGAATTACACTTCTTGTAGCAGAACTCAGTGGCGTGAACCAGCAATTAGGAAGACAGGTTAACACTATCGCCATCTAGTGGCTTCATCTTCACCATAAGGAACATCAACTCTTTCACAACTCAAGGGTGGTGTCCACTGGTGTCACAGGACAGCCAAGCAAATTTCGCCTTGTGCCAGTGAATACCGGCCTTCATGGTGCATTCACGTAATGCGGTGCGGCAAGTTCCAGTACATCGTCAATGAAATGGGTGATTGGGGGAAAGCCGAGGGGCGGTGAGGAGCAGCACGCAGTATAAGATTCACGTGTTGTGGGATGTAAATATAAGCTGATAAATTGTAAACATTTTGGTGGCGCCAACCAATCAATGGACCCCACATAACGAACATGCAGTGTCCCAGTGCTATATGATACATTTTTGTCTGATTACTGAGACTTACATTTACATTTAGTCATTTAGCAGACGCTCTTATCCAGAGCGACTTACAGTAAGTACAGGGACATTCCCCCCGAGGCAAGTAGGGTGAAGTGCCTTGCCCAAGGACACAACGTCATTTTGCACGGCCAGGAATCGAACCAGCGACCTTCTGATTACTAGCCTGATTCTCTAACCGCTCAGCCACCTGACTCCTCTAAACAAAACCGCAGTAATGCCATCTTAGCCATAACCAACCTTTCGTTTGTTTATTGTAAAACAGACAATGCAAATGTAACAGGTGTTGTTGCGTCGCTCGTCTGTAGAGCATCCTCAATTTCATGCCCTCTTCCCATAAACACCTACATCTTTGCCACCATGAAGATAGCTTTTTAATGGCGCAGGTGGGCTGTATCTATACATAGGAGTGAGTTTGACCAACTACTCGGTTTAACAAACAAGGGCGATAATAGCTAGGTATCTAGATAGTTAGCTGCATGTAGTTTCTTTTCACTTTGTGAACCACCACACAGAGCATTGAGCTCGTAATAGCACAGGGTTGCACAGCATGAAATCAGTGAAAGTGTGAATGCACCATCACACTCTCACAGTTTGAGGCTGGGGAAACACTTGATAGATACGTTCTTGATGGAATAATATTGGATCCGTTGTCATTCACACCGTGTAACTCTAATTTACCCCCCCTCCCTCCCTCCACAGTTGGGAACTCTCCTGACTCTATCCTGCCCCAGGCCAAGGTGAGTCGACATGAGTACCGATCTCTTAAAGATGTATCTATTACTGTGCTGCTGGTTGGAACATTTGGGGGATTTGGGAAGTTCGGTGAATTCATGAAGCAGTTCTTGGTGTCCTCCCCTTCTTCCTCCCTCCCTTCGTACCTTATTTCCAGGTGCCTCTGTACAGCAGAGATGAACAAATGAGCAGTAGGAAGGCTCAGGCTCTGAGAATGGCCATGGAACGTAAAAGACAAAAGGCCATGATCCACTCTGTCTCTGGTCTCGACTACTCTCCCCTCACTATAGACAAACTGCAGCCAGAGATTGTAAGTCCAGTTTCCATAGGTGCACACACACAGCAGTGCACAACATGAGCAGTGTAGTAATACATGAAATAGTTTAATTGGATGTGTATGCGTGTGCTAGGGTCCCTGCAGGAGAAAGCTGGATGGGATTATTCAGAAGATGAAGCACACCTCTCAGGTCATGGCCTTCTCTCTCTACATCCCCAACTGTGACAAGAAGGGCTTCTACAAGCGCAAGCAGGTACTCAAACACCAAACACGCACACACACTCGACTAGAATCGATTGTGACAAACGTGTCCTTCAAAGTCCAAGTATTTCCACAGAAGCATGCCGTTTGTCTCTCTCACTTCCACTCGCTCACTTTACCTCTCTCTCTCTTTGTACACTATCTTCCTCCATGTCTCTCTCCTTTCTCCCTCCCTCCCTCCCTTCCTTTCTCTTCTCCCCCTTTTTTCCACTCTCCCTCATCATCTCTCCTTCTTTATTCCCCCCCCCTCCCCTCCCCGCAGTGTAAACCGTCTCGCGGACGGAAGCGTGGGATCTGCTGGTGTGTGGACAGCTTTGGCGTGAAGCTCCCAGGAACTGACTACAGCGGGGGAGACATTCAGTGCAAAGACCTGGAGACCATCAGCAACAACTAATGAAAGAGAAAGAAAGAGAGAGGGAGGGAGGGAGAGAAAGATAAACGACAAGTAAGAGGCTGGCTTGGTGGTGAGGTCACACGCATGATTGACACGCTGATTCTCCTCTAGTTTGAACCGACTGACAGAAGTTCCTGACCCCTTGATCCTCATGTTAATCAAGCTCACAAACATAAAAAAGCCAATCAAGTCAGGGACTTGTGTGAGGTGTGGAAATATGTAATTGTGGTGTTCTGGACTGTCACTGATTTTGAACAGACAAGACCTATATTATATTATCCTAGATCATTGGATTGTGTGTAGGTACTGACAGACATAGGCTGATAAAAAAAAAAATGTTTTAAGCAACATGTATATTTCAGTCCTCTATCTTAAAGTTTTTATTAAAGGTAGTTACATACCAGATTGTATTTTTCAAATCTCTTATCTTGTTCACGTAATCTCAATGGGAACGCTCTATCCGGGCCATGGGATTCAGGGACACATTTATAGGTGACTGACTTCTCTGTTCAGAAGGGTTCTATGTTCCTTCAAAAGACTGTCTCTCTCAGTGCAACGAGAACAGCTTTCATCACTCCTGTCAGTCTTTCAGCACTTCTAAGTGTGTGTCTGCCTACCATGCATTCTCCTACACTATTGTCTGTGATGTTTGGAAGCACATTCCTCCGTACGTTCAGTACCCCTTGAAGACTAATCTGTGGTGTGTCTTGACAATGACAGAATAGATCCCACACACAGCTGTCTAGTTGTTGTTCAGCTCCAGCCTAAGAGAGAATACTGCCTCCCATTTACCTAGACAGGACAGACCCTGACCACATGCAAAACACCTCACACCCGAGAGGCCCCTGATCCCTGCCCAGGCAAATCTGTCTCCACCTCTGCTGGCTGCCCTCTCTCTGGAGAGGTGATCGCTGGGTTTGTATGTAAAACTCGGCCCCTTCTCTCCTATTCCACTTTGAATTTTGATTTACATACAAATCCATCATGTTGTTGAACAGGGGCAGCTGCAGCAGGGAGAGACTTAGACTTGGACCTAAGATTGGCATAACTATTTTGGAAATAGCTTGTCAAGAAGAAGCTTGTTTATATTGGGTTTAAGATTGCTATTATATTCAAGCATTACATTTGTCAATACAACTGAGTCGTAAAGTAAAAGGCCCCATCGTCCAGAGTTTTGTTGTTGTAGGTTATTATAGTGCTGACACAGGCACCTCAGCCCATGGCCTTCAACCAAAGAATCACTAAACAAAATATCTCGACTCTGTCTTTGCCTTGATTGCACATAAGACAAAAATGCAATGACATTTCCAATATTTCTCGATATAAAGAAGTAAGCATATAGATTCCATCTCGTATGTGAATATCACAGTGTAATATTTATTCTGTGTGTAATTTATGTAACCTTGTCTTTTTTTGTAATGGAAAATCAGTTATTTAAATAAAGTCATGTACTCAGTTATGTCAAGGTGTTCTGAAGTAGTTTCATTCAAGCCCACTGTCTTGATCCTGCTCCAGCTATATGCCATATGGAAACAAAGACATCTGTGTGAAATGAACCTTCACGTCTGATTGTAGGCAAGATCTTAGATTCTTAAACAAACAAACACGCCGCTTACAGTAGTTCACATCCATTTAATCATGTGACTAATCTTACAAGTCATTATCCATATCTAGATATTCTGAAATTCTACAGGTGTTCCTAAACGTCTAATGATGTGTGTGGTTTGTAAAAACAATAGTTTACAGGAAGTTATTTCTGTACAGTATTTTCTACAGAGTACATAAGATGTGTGGCCTTTTCCAAAACATCTATGACTGGAAATGAAGTAGTAATCTGAAGGACATGGCATAGGTGTTGACATCACAGTAATATGACCCATGACATCTTGGTGACATACTGACACTGTGGTCAAAAACTATATGAACAGAAATACACTGACATCGTGTTAGTACACTATGACATGTTAGCAATGCACTGTGACATCATGGTAGTACACTACGCCAGTGGTCTTCAACCCTGGTCTTCGGGGGCCCCTGTCCTGTATGTTCTAGATGTTTTCCTGCTCCAACACACTTGATTCAAATGAATGGGTTGTTCTCCAGCTCAGCAAAAGGGTTGAAGACCATTTCCAACAACATGCCATCACAGTTGCAAGTGATTATGTCATAATATACAAAAAAATCATGGTTAAATACAAAGGAAAGCACATTACCAAACATCTAAAGGCTCGGCACAGGTAGTTGTTAAGATCATATCACTTCAGAGTCTTTGGTCAAATCGTTTTACGTTACATAGCTGATCCAACATGGAACGATTTGTTTGACAGCAGTGCACAAAGTACACACGTGTGAAGAGATTTGGTCCTAGTCATGACCAGTCTGTCTCCAGGAATCCCCCTTGACGAAATGTAAAGAAGGTGTCACGGCAGGGTTTAGACTTAGATTTATGGGTAAATGTAGTCCAATATAAACTGCAGCTGAAATGGAGGAACTGGCTAAAAGTTATTTCCGCAATAAAATGAACTGAAATGATCATTCATTTAGAGTATGTTTTATCACAATGTCCTCATTACTTAACTGTTGATTCAGCCCCCAAGCTAAGACACAATCTGGTGGCTACGTCTTCAAACGTACAAATGACAAACAACAAAAATGTACTGTCATTGTACCAAACCAAACCAACCAAACTAGAAGTAGTAGTTGTATAAGCACATACAGACACACACAAACATAACATATAGCTTACGGGTTTCAAATACTGTTTCCTGTTTGTCATTCATGACTGGTGCTTGGTGGGTATCTGGGCCGTACTATTTCTGGGGTAAGACGGGGGGGTCCATCTCGGGTCCGGCTGCATACTCGCTGCAGTTTGGGTCTCCCCTCACAGTGGGGGCTGCTAGGATGGGCCGGCCAGTCTGGGGGTTAACGCACCAGCACTCCCCCCTTTGGCCATGCAGTGACATCTTACACTGGAAGGTCAGGTGTGTGTAGGTGAGTAGGTAAATGATCTGGAGATATGGCTGCGTTGGTGTGTGTGTATCGGTGTGTATCTGTGTATATGTGTCTGTGTGTTATATATATATGCACTGTTCCTATAACATCAGATGTATGTAGATGAATGAATGAGTTACCTGTTTCAGGTTATACTGCCCTCTCTTGTCACAGTTGGGGATGTGCAGGGCGTACAGGTCCTCCAGGGGGCCTCGGTTGTCTCTGAAGGGCATCTTAGAGATCCTCTCCAGAACCTGGTCCAGCTCCAGCTGACACTGGGTCTGTGATAACAGATGAACAATACTGACTCACACTGACTGACCTTTGACTAAGAGAGAATGTTAGGAAAACAGAATGAAAGACAAATGGTTTTGGCTGACAGAAACCGAGTTATGACATTTTTAATTACGAAGCATTTTAACCTCCTCTTGGAGAGTGTAGCACGCCACAAATGTGTGACCTTACAACGGCTCACACATTGCCACAGTCAGCTTTTTCCATAAGGTGACTGGTAAAATAATAATGTTTTTTACTTTATGATGATACAAGGTTGAAATATCACCCATGATCCCTCTTTGACAACGCCAATGTAATTGACGTGGTGTTATATGAAAGTGAGAAACAATCCAAAATATTCCTAATATCCACAGTTATGTCTCCTACACACTTCTATTCGTGAAATAGATTACTCTTGACTGGAGCAGTTTGGCAGTGGTCAGGACACAGTCTTGCCCAATATATCTTGATGTAGAGCCAATGATAAAAGCAGGGCAAATTAAGCTGTTTTCAAACTTGGCAACTGAGAAATGTCAAAATCATTACTCACAAGGTTCAAAATGAGGTATGACTGAATAAGGCAAACATGCTATTTTAGAAGTTGTCCAATGATGCTTAAGATACAAAGTTTGGTTGATTATGTCAAACTTGATCCAAATGTTATGCTGCTTAGTCCAAATTATTATGTTCCTTAGTCCAAACTATCTTGAGTTACTTAATTTGATTCACCAAGTTGAATCCATTGATTGGTAGTTTACGTTGATGTACACTACTAGGAATCATTTATAATACTGACAGGGGCTTGGGAACTTCACTGTTGATGTCTTAGAAACTCTAGAATCTTTGATCACCACATCTGTGCAGCACCAGAGGGGGGCAGCACTGCACCATGATTAGCCAATCCCAGAACACAAATCAGTCGGTTAAATCTGAAACAATGCTCCACCTTTTTTTTTTACTGTTCAAAACATCACCATACACAGGAAGTACACTACTTTCAGCTTTGAATACCAGCATCATGCAGGCATTACATACAAACGAGAACGTGTTAGCAGTGTCTACCGCTAGGATAATGTACATGTTGTGTTGGTACAGTATATTTACAGTATTGCGTTTATCTCAACCAGCTTTTGGTTCCTTCACACCCCATAAGATTCCTGTAGTCTAGGAAATGATAGGACATAATTTATTGTCCAGTGACATGCAGTCCCACCAGTGTGCAAATTATACAATGACAATCGGGGGGTCCAAGTCTTAATTTGGGGGGGTCAGACCCCCCCCAAACCCTCCCGTAATTCACACCCTGAGTCCCACTCACCTGCTTGGGTCTGGAGGTCTTGGGCTCCTCAACCTTGTTGCTCTTCATCTTGGTCATCATCTCCTGGCGGTGCTGTCGCACAGCGCTCTCTTTGGGCCCCAGCCATGGGTTCTCCTTGGCAGGCTTCCTCAACACTGGGATCTCCGTCAGAACCAGGTCGAGGTGGAGGTCCCCTGTCTCACCTGGGGATGGAGGGAGGAAGGACAAAAGACAGTGGTGCTGTGTCACTGTGGAAGCTAGCCTCCCTCGAGGGAGGATGGCAGTGTGCCCCCTCAAGGGTTCTGCTATTATGCTGGTATCGCCGTTGGTCCCTCCTGGATCTGAGATTCAGCAACCCTGCACAACATCTACAACCCTGCATGACATCTGCAAGCCTGCAGTGCATCTGCAACCCTGGACATGTGCAGCCCTGCACTGCATCTGTAACACTAGATATGTGCAACCGTGCACTACATCTGCAGCCCAGAACAACATCTGCAACAAAATCTGCAACCCTGCCTACATCTGCAACCCTGCACAACATCTGAAACCCTGCACAACATATGCAACGCTGCACTACATCTGCAACCCTGCACAACATATGCAACGCTGCACTACATCTGCAACCCTGCACAACATCTGCAACCCTGCACAACATATGCAACCCTGCACAACATATGCAACCCTGTACAATATATGCAACCCTGCCTACATCTGCAACCCTGCCTACATCTGCAACCCTGCACGACATCTTCAAACCTGCGCTACATCTGCAACCCTGCACGACATCTGCAACCCTGAACTAAATTTGCAACCCTGGACATGTGCAACCCTACACGACAATGCCAGATTGTGGAATAGATTGTTGTTCGTCCCCACAAGAAAAGTTCAGGTTCTGTGTTCATAATTATTAGACAACCAACTGATTTTTGATTCTTGAAAACAAGAATAACGACCAGGTCGCACATACAGTTGCACTTGCAAAGTGTTTCTCCGAGGCATAAAGGTCAAAGGACAGGATTCACAGTAAATAGAGAAAAATAAAGATAACTAAGCCAGCAGTTGTTCTACATTTTTATAAAAATGAATACAAATATATAATGTATTAATAGATAAGAAGGCAGTGGCTGATTGGCCTTGATTTCAACACCGGAGTGAGGGGGGACACTAGTACTGTAGAAATCACAAACCCCACCTGGAAAGGGAGGGCAGTAACGCTGTAGTACAGTGAGAACAAAGGACACTGTTACTGTAGTACAGTAGGACGTATGTGGGACTCTGACTGTAGTTCGGCCAGAGACATGGGTTAAACATTGACCAACGTTTTGAAGCACTTCTCTCCAAACAGATGGAACAAACAATGGCAGAGGTCTGCGAGTCCAACTAGATGTGTTTTTTCTGACAACAGACAGAGGCCTCCAGGGCCCACATGGAAGGCGACCTCTCTCCAGGCCCTTCTCTCTGGAGCTAGAGAGAAATGGAAGGATAACACCGGCAGTAGGGGAGGTGTGTATACAGTGTGTGAGGGAGAGACTTTGAATGTGTGTGTATTTGTGAGAAAGAGAGACAAAGAGAGAAAGACATTCTGACTGTTTTTATTACTATGTCTAAGAGAGATTCTCAGTGTGTTAGAGTGTTACAGACAGAAGAAGAGAAAGAGAGAGAGAGAGAGAGTGAGAATATGTTAGAGAGAAGGAGAGAGAGAAATAAGGAGAAAGTAGGAAAGAAAATGAGAGAAAGACAGAGAAAAAAGAGAGAGATTATGAGTGTGCAGGAAGATGGTCTGAGAAGATGGTAGAAGGACTATCTATGGGCACTTGAATGGTTATGTAAGAACTGATACGGTTACTAAAAGTTTATTAAGTAACAAAGGGACACTCCTTGAAAATCTCTGGTTTCTCTTTGAAGACGTAGCTGCAATACAGGGAAAGCAAACGTCAACTGGAGTCAGGTGCAATGCTATTCTTGTGGGGACTCACCATTCATTCCCATTGAAAATAGGAACCCTAGCCCAAACCCTGTTTTCCCCAACCCCTAACCCTAACCTCAACCCTAACCCAAAAACTGGAACCCTGATGCTTACCCTAGTCCCTAACTCTGAAATCAACTCTTAACACTAATCCTTAACCCGTTAAGGAGTAGCATCACAAATATGTAAGATTTCGAAAGTGGGCGCCTCAGCATAACGTTACATATTTGTGATTCGAACATTTCAATTGATTATTTTCCGATAGACAAAAACTATGCGACAAATGCCTTAGTATGGCTTTAGAATATACTAACTAGAAGGCTAGCAAGTAACACTAGCATGGTAGTAACATTGCTACTGAGTATAATGCTAGGTAACTTAGCCCGGCAGCTAACTAAGCTACGTTAGCTAGCTACCATTTTTAAATAATTACTTACGCTGTGGGGACCGTTGGAAATATTTGGAACTCACTCAGATAAAGGTAAATGGAATTGTAACCCAAACACTAATTATAACCCTAACCTATTAAAAATAGCGCTTGAACTTGTGAGGACCAGGAAAATGTCCCCACAACATAAAATGTCCTTGTTTGACTAGAAGTCCCCACAAGAATAGTTAAACAAGCCCTCCCCACACACATACGCACACACTCACGTGGCTGGGAAGCCTTCTGTTATCTTCTATAACATAATACCTTTGGTCTTCAAGTACACTTCAAGTAGTTTTGACTCAATAGAGGAAACCTGAGAAGTCTAACAACACACGCACGTAAGCACACACACACAAACACACACGCTTGTGCAAGGTCAGGACCCCACTCTGGATGGACACCACACCTTCAGTACACACTGTTCCACTGAGGTGGGCTGTTGGGCTCTGCAACACCAACAGGGCTTAGGGCTTCCTGTCCGGTCTGCTGCTTGAGTTAAGACTCTCACAATGGGACTCGGGAACTTCTTGCTTTTTATAGCAGATGCTTGTAAAATTCCCAGAATAGCACACTGGGGAGAAGTGTCATGACTGGCAGCCTAGATTGTAGTCAACCAAGCAAATCATAAGGGGGTGGGGGCTGGCTGTGAAACATGGCGGGAAGTGGGGGGTGGGTTGGTTGGTTGTCATTCACAGCAACATACTGTAAATACAGTAATTGTATTATAAATACTTCAAAGAACCCAATCCGGAAATCATAGAAACATAATCAAGTGCCACATGCACCAGCAGACAACACCAGGAAGTTGGGTATACTGTATATAACATTTCAGCTATATTGATCTATATATTCTGTCAGAAGCCCGGATACAGTTGGTGAACGCCAGAATGCAACACACTTCTTAGAAACAAGACCTGGGGCCTAATTTATAAACGTTGTGTACGCACAAATTAATGCGTATGCCAGTTCGTACGCAAACTTTGGGATTTATAACAAATTTCAACTTGTAAGAATGTGCTGTCCTCCACGCACACTGTGACCCATGCATACGCACAAAACTTGAGAAATGGGAAACTGTGACTCCAATTGCAGAAGGATGAAACTCTTGACAAACCTACCTCCAAGTTGATAGCATTGTGAAAAATAAATCGAAATATAACCTCACACGTGTTACATATGAAGAGTTCACTGTAGTGCACGCACAAAAAAACATGATTTCCGATAAATACAAACGGAAAAATCTATTTATGCAAAAGAACCCCTCAAATACATACAGTTTAATCGGGAATAATATTTGATTGGATCTATAATCACTTCTTGCATGTTATGAATTGTAGTCTCATAAAAAATTAGGTGAATATGAGAACAAATTAGGTTAAAGCTGATGCTGTTTCTTCAGTCAGGTAGATGCAAATGCAGTGTCATGTATGTTCACATGTTCGTTGCGTATAACTGTCAATATGATAATGGCCCTGTCATTGTCAATAACAATCAGTGCATTTACCACACCTGAAAGTGTTAGTAACCCTGACTCTATTCAGCTAATAGAGTCAGGGTTAATTTGGGGCGTGTCAGTGACCATTTATAGACAATTATGGGCGTTACTTGTAGTAAGTAAGACGCTCGCGCACGTGCTCCAGAAAATTGTGATTTATAAAGGAAAACCGGAGTGGGATGTGCATGCGCACTGTTTTAAAATTATGAATATTTTTGTTTCTCTTATAAATGAGGCCCCTGGTCCCTGTACTACGAAGCAAGTTCAACACGCCCGGGATAAATTATCGTTGTTAAATTGTAAAATATGTAATTTTGTAAAAAATGTAAAATATTGTTGTTAAATAAATTATCTTGTTTCACTAAGACTAAGAACCGCAATTGCGCTAAGTAGTATCACGACTGTGGTTGTCAACTCCTAAACCCAACCTAGATTTCCCCAATTGAGCGATGAACTCGTTCACATAAAAAGGGGCGTGTTTGCGAAATATGACCAATTACGAACATGGACCCTACGGTGGCCGACATGTGCAAACGCGCTGCAAATTAAGAAAACACATGCAAATAGACAAAACACATGCAAATTAAGAAAACATCTTCATGAATTTTACAACACATGTTCAGCATTCAGCAAACGCGCTGCAAATACACACAACACAACCAAATACATAAACGCGATGCAAATACATAAACGCGTTGCAAAAACGAAAGCACGCAAACCAAAAACGCTGCATCCAGTTTTCACAACGGAAGTTGACCAGGCCTGTAGGGGGAGCGCTAAGTGGAACAGCTTGATTTTCGGCCCCACGGAGCGAAAGAGAGAGAGCATATGAGAAGTTTGGACCAACATCGAAGTAAAGAGGCGACATAAAAAGGTTAGTATTCATTTTTACATGTGGCCCTCCTCTTTTACAGTTTTTCAAAAGAGCAACTTCGATTTTGGTCCCATTTCCAAAACAAACTTCTCAAACTTACGGTGTTGGTCTCTTATCTCGAACATAACCTGCTACAGAGCAGGTTAGGTGTGCAGCATGAGTTACCATGGTGATTTATCCTGGTAAGACATGAACCACCATCGTGACACTTACAATCCAGAGTTAAACCTGAAGTTACAACCTGAACCCTAAATCTGGCTTTGAAGTATAGGGCTCAGGGATCAGACACATGCTCCGCTTAGAACTCACATACGAAAAACTACAGAAGGTAGTACAAATACTGAAAATACACAACTTGATTGCTACAAGATTGAGATTGAGCAACAACAAAAGTACACTGTCAGACCGTAAACTAAACGAAGCCAAACAACTTTAGAGTTTAGCAGAAGGCCAACCGTCCACTGAGATCGGTCTTGTGGGGTGGTTTACGTTCAGGTGATGCCAGCGAGTGGTGAGGAGTTCTAACTGCAAATAAAGACCATCCATTGTCCACATCAGCATCTGCAGGGACTGTTTTCCTTGAAACACGTATTCAGTTCTCTGTTTACCTTTCAGGTTATCTGGCCTGAGAGGAAAAGAGGGAAAGAGAGGCTATATGGCCTGGAAGAAGGGGAGGGAGAGAAACAAGAGACAGAAAGAGAAAGAGAGAGAGGGGAAGAGAGAGATAAAGGGAAGAAGTAGACAGACATAGGATGAGAGAGAGAGGTATCTGAGAATGAGTATTGGACAGGCCCTGGCTCGTATTTAGAGGTCTTCTTCCAACTTGCCTTCTTCTTGCCTGAACTCTCTCTCTCTTGGTCAAGCCAAACTCTTAGGACGAAGGGTTTCAAAAGGGTGCTTCAGTTACTTCTGTTAGGAAGAAACTTCAGTACCTGGTACTGTACAACCTTTAACTCATATTCTTTTCTATCAGTACCAGATCATCGTTGATTACATTTGTATGTTTTCTGTAGTATATATGGTACTTGCCTTTTAAAATAGTGTGTGTCACTTGTGTATTGTGATACTACCTTGTGTAGAATTTGTTTATGACCCGTGTTTAACTGTGTTTAACCTTGTGTGTAACCTTATGCATACCATCTTTAATTTACTGTAGTATTGATGGGTTAACATTTAAACTATTATATAATGATTTGTTTTTGTCCTGAACACAATTTGTTCTCATCTGTGTTCTTTGGGGTACATTTGACTCTAAGCTGTTTTAGATGTATAAAACATATTCAAAATATCAACGTTTAGGTTGTTTTGGATGATATTCTGGTGAGATGACCAACAATGTTATGGTCTTCAAAACGTTCCCTTTTCTCTAGGGCCCTAAACTAACCTTCAACTCCTAACAATTCCTCTAACACCTCTCACCTAAACAGTGAAATGTTATGGTGATTTGGATCATATTCTGGATGTATAACGGGGGTGGGGATGTATTATTTAAAGGGATAATTAGGCAGTCAACATAGAAACATTAGGTAGCCTGGCACATAAACTATTTTAATCATATTCATTTTCTGGAGGTTTAAATTGCAAAGATGAAATATGTTGAAGATAACAGGAGGATTAATTGGAGTTTTGGGCTTGGGCAAATTGAGCATTCAATACCTGTACAGTATTGAAGAATGAAAAATAAACACATCTTTCTCTTTTTCTCTACACAAATGCAACATTCAAATCTCACAAAACCTTAGTCATCACCCCCTTGCAGGCACATCTACCTAGTTCCAGAGGCCAGCTGTGTGAGGGGCAAAGCCCTCTCTAGAGTCCTGGAGCACAGGAACCTCACTCAGCTCAACATTCAGACTGTTTGTCTTATCTCCAAGCTCCCCAGCACGGGAAGGAGAAAGGAGCAAGGATGAACTGGGAAAGAATATGAGAGAGAGAGAGAGAGAGAGAGAGAGCGAGAGAGAGAGAGAGAGAGAGAGAGAGAGAGAGAGAGAGAGAGAGAGAGAGAGAGAGAGAGAAAAGAGAGAAAAGAGAGAAAAGAGAGAAAAGAGAGAAAAGAGAAAAAGAAAGAAAGAAAGAAAGAGGGGGGGGAGTTTATACTGGAACGCCACAGAGGCACGCAGGGATTCTTGGCACAGGGGCTGGAGGAGCAGTAGCTTGGGGGGCTGCTGGCACAGACCTGTGCGTTTTGAAGAATCATGGGTGTTTGCGGATTAAAGGGGGCTATTTCTGTCTGGCGGGCATAGACTGGGCACCCTGGCAGGTGCAGATGAATGCCCATTGTTAGCCAGCCCTGTTATATCAGAGGTCAGGGGGGCAGACAGCAACATTTCCATTGAGTTTTTTTCCCCATTCAGGTGTGAGTATAATATAACAGATATGGTTTTGGTTGTAAAGGAAGTGTGACTAGATAGGTGGACTCAATTTTAACAGCTGTATCTTCTTACAGGGAAGAGAGGAAGGAGAGAGAATAGAAGAGATAGTGAGAGGGAAAGAGAAAGAGGCAGAAAGATAAAGAGAGTGAGAGAAAGCGATAGAGGAATATAAAGAAAAACAGAGCAAGGAAGTTGTGAGAGAGAGAGAGAGAGAGAGAGAGAGAGAGAGAGAGAGAGAGAGAGAGAGAGAGTGTGTATTTTTTGTAATATTTGTTTTTTTTGTATTTTTATATTGTAAATTACGGCAACTTATATTTTATTTTATTGTATATTTTATTTCATTCTAATTCCACTTAGTACTGCTAGTTTATGTACCGTTAGTATAGATAGTCCACATATTTAAATTTTAGGTCCCTATATGTTTTTTGTATGCACCTTCCTGCCAAAGCAAATTCCTTGTCTGTGCAAACTTTCATGGCGAATAAATCCCATTCTGATTCTGATTCTGAGAGAGAGAGTGCACCCTCCATCAGTTCAGGGTGCAGGATCTTGTCAATCTAGATGATCTACGAAAAGATGTTGACCTGCACAGGACACACCTGAACTAGCTCCAACACATAACCTAACACTTCATAACATGCTATATGCTGTAGGTGACAGTTTGCTGTGCCTCCACCCCCCTCTCTCCCAACCCTGGTCAAAGGCTGAAATCCAGCTCACAAAGATCAATGCTGCATTCCTGTGCTTCAGGCTGCTCCAAACCTGGGAAATGGCAACTGTATAAAAAAAAAAACATTTATCAAATGTTCTATCACAGAGAAAGTGTCATTGCAGGAATATTATATAATGTGGTCTTGGGTTAGGCAGGATGGACTGATGTCCAGGTGTTGGTTGAGAACTACAACTAACCTCCTCACTGTCGACAGAGACAGAGGCCAACAAACCTAATCGTTGTTGACGTTGTTGACGTTCATGTTGGATGGATGTCAAACCATGTTTGCTGTAGTGATTGACAGTTACAATTATTCTGGAGCAGGGGTCTACAATCCTGTTCCTGGAAAGCTACCATCCAGACTGTTTTCACTTCAACTTCAATTTAGCACACCTGATTCTACTAATTAGCTGAATGATGAGCTGAATGAGGCTATATTATTTGCAGTTGAAGTGAAAACCTACAGGATGGTAGCTCTCCAGGACCGGAGTTGGAGACCCCTGTTATAGAGTATAGGCTATTACTGTCACAGGGAACCAAATGGGTATGTGACAGTTCAATACAAATAAAATGGTAACTGCTTCACATGTTGTCTTTGATGCTATGAGACATTACGCAAGTTGAGTGGTAGGCTACACTAACGCACTAACTAGGAGTACAGAATTGGCCTATCTAAATAAATAAGAAGTCCTTACTCCACGGTGGGGTCATTATTTGCAAGACAAGGTGAGCATTTATTTGATATTTTAGACTTTCCACATATGATAGTGCTTTTATAATTTAATAATAAACAGACAGATATGAGGTGCCATCTATTGAAAATTAACTTGCTTGCCCCGCATGGCAAAATGTAAACCTTGGATTAAACTGACCGCGTATATGTTCACGATGCTCTGGATTCCCGTTTGCCTCGATGTCCACTTGGTGTCCGCACAGCCCTTGCCCCTCGACCAGTTGCTCTAAGGGAAGCTCGGAGTCCGGCTTCGGGTAGCACCGCAGCCCACTGGAGCATCGCGGAGTATACACACCGCACAACTCGCCCACTTGCCGGGCGCACACGGGACAACACCCGCACCCCGGTTCGCGCACTATCTCTGCACAAGTCTCGATGAGCCTCGGACACGCAGCCTGTCGCTCCGCGGTGCAACTTGGACAACGGAACACCATCTCAGCCAGGGAGACACCCGCGAAAGTGGACACCGACAAGAGCAGTAAGCTGCAGCCCACATACGACATCATTATCGGCATGAAACTTCGGTGGGTGATTTCATGAGCTGTGGAAGGCAAAGTCAGGTATGAGATGAAAAGTGTGCATGCGAACAGGTGAAGCCTGCGGTAAGGCGGTCTGCTTGGTCCTAGTGACGGTCGAGTTTGTCCAACAGCTGGTTAGACAGTGCAGTATGGCGCGAAATTAGTGCCAGGAGAGCGAGCTCTGTAAAAACGATTTGTAACTTGCAAAAAAGATTTGTGTCTCTGTAGAAAATGATTCGTGTACTTGCAAAAAAAAAGTTTGGTGTCTCCGTAGAAGAAGGCAAGATTTGTGTACTTGCATAAAAGATTTGTAACTTGCAAAAAAGATTTGTGTACTTGTAAAAAAAGGTTGTGTCTCCGTAGAAGAAAAAGATTTGTGTACTTGTAAAAAAAAGTTTTGTGTCTCCGTAGAAGAAAAAGATTTGTGTACTTGTAAAAAAAAGTTTTGTGTCTCCGTAGAAGAAAAAGATTCTTGTACTTGTAAAAAAAAGTTTTGTGTCTCCGTAGAAGAAGGCGGGAACAATGCTCCCAAAACCATCTAAGCCAATCAAATATAGCCATTTCTGTGTCTAGTATCATTGGACATTTTCGTCTGTCTATCACACAAAGAACGTCAGCGAATAAGAACAAAACTAGAATGCTGATGAATTCAATGGCGAGTCATTTGGTAAGTAGCTCAAAATATCCATTTAGTCATTTAGCAGACGCTCTTATCCAGAGCGACTTACAGTAAGTACAGGGACATTCCCCCGAAGAAAGTAGGGTGAAGTGCCTTGCCCAAGGACACAACGTCAGTTGGCATGACCGGGAATCGAACTGGCAACCTTCGGATTACTAGCCCTATTCCCATCCATGGGCATGTACCTTTAATGTAACATTTAAAGATTATTCGGTTAGCACACTCTTAACAGTATAAATTAATGGATAAGAGTCGTAGTAAGTTGAATAGTTTTTTAATGTATATATGTATTCGGATATTTAATTAGACGACCAGTCATTAAACCTAGCCTTAGTTGGGCAATGTGCAGCTAAATGGCAGGGAACTGCCGCGAAATCAATCAATATAGTTAGTGGTTTTCATTCAAAATGAAAGCTGGCAGTAAATAATACACTCTAGAGTGAAAGATCCATATCTTTTTAATTTATGCGCTTAACTTTCCCAGCCAACATTTGAGATCTATCCAGTGTGTCCAGCTCATGTTTAGTTTAGCATGGCGAATACACCAACATTAAAAAACATGTAAAGTTGTGAACGCTTAGTATGATGCTTACCGGCTGCAATTTAGCTGCACATTGTCCAACTAATTCTAGGTTTAATGACTGGTCGTCTAATTAAATATCCGTATACATATTTACATTAAAAAACTGTTCAACTTACTACGACTCTTATCCATTAATTTATACTGTTAAGAGTGTGCTAACCGAATAATCTTTAAATGTTACATTAAAGGTACATGCCCATGGATATTTTGAACTACTTACCAAATGACTCGTCATTGAAATCATCAGCACTCTAGTTTTGTTCTTATTCGCTGACGTTCTTTGTGTGATAGACAGACGAAAATGTCCAATGATACTAGACACAGAAATGGCTATATTTGATTGGCTTAGATGGTTTTGGGAGCATTGTTCCCGCCTTCTTCTACGGAGACACAAAACTTTTTTTTACAAGTACACGAATCTTTTTCTTCTACGGAGACACAAAACTTTTTTTTACAAGTACACAAATCTTTTTCTTCTACGGAGACACAAAACTTTTTTTTACAAGTACACAAATCTTTTTTTTCTACGGAGACACAAAACTTTTTTTTACAAGTACACAAATATTTTTCTTCTACGGAGACACAAAACCTTTTTTTACAAGTACACAAATCTTTTTTGCAAGTTACAAATCTTTTATGCAAGTACACAAATCTTGCCTTCTTCTACGGAGACACCAAACTTTTTTTTTGCAAGTACACGAATCATTTTCTACAGAGACACAAATCTTTTTTGCAAGTTACAAATCGTTTTTACAGAGCTCGCTCTCCTGGCACTAATTTCACGCCATAGTGCAGCTGCAACCGAGCTCTTGCCTGCTGACCTATATGGTCGGGAAAAATACACAAAACTGAGGCAAAAAGAGTACAATTTAAGTGAATTCGTTCATTAAGTCTTATTTTAGGCAACACTGGTAGGACATGACCCATTGGACATGACCCTGACGGAATTCCTACTGTACAAGTAGTCATAATCTTCTGAGGAACTGTCACTGTCACAACTCTGGGGGTTGTCTTGTAAATTATTTAGTTTTTTTTCCGAGCCGTAGTATTATATGGACCTGTTGCATTGCTACAGTAATCATACACACAAATATGTATTTATTTTTTGAGAATTCTCCTGACTAGGAGTCAATCAGAGCCTGAGGGATACTTGGGCCATGCAGGTCAGTCGATACACAGGCTCTGTTGTAGGTGGTCTGAGATACTGTCCTCCATTGGATGGTGCAAGACCCTGAGAATGGGAAAGTGTGATTGGGAAAGGTTGCTTTAGGTCAGCCACAGAACCTACGTACGCAGTTTAATCTGCAGCAACATTATGGAAGTGGACGGGGAAACCATCTCGAAAAAGGAAAACGCTCCTGCCTGGCTGGGCTGTAGACAGCAGCATTACTGTACATACTGTAGCTGCTTGTTTTAATCAACATGCACCTCCCTCTCCATCCCCTGGTATAAATAAATAAACAAACAAAAATATTGTGAGCATTCCTTTCATGGACACCCCCCCCCTCTCTCTCTTCCCTCCACTACGCCCCTACCGCCATCCTCTCCGACCTCCCACCCCTCGTTGACATGTCCATTGACACCCTATTAAAATGTGACAGTGTTGCCTCCATGCAGGTGTGACAGAGGGCAGCTGGGCCCTCCTGTGTGTGTCTCCTATTGATCCATGAGGCGCTGAGGGAGTGTGAAGGTGCCCCGCTTACCCACCAAACAGAGCTGTCTCCTAACCTGTCCAGTCATGGGGCTAATCGTTTGTTGATTCAAGGGTCCACAAATAACTTAACCAGGTGTAACCCCACTCTGCAGCTTGAACCAACACACGCGCACATACTGTACATAGATATACATATATAATAATACACATAAATTAGGTTTGTTTTGTTTTTATGGGTACCACCTTGTTTGATGGTATTCAAACCTGTTTGAATAGGCACCCCAGTTTGCCCAGGCAACGGGCGGGGATTTCTGTCAAACGTATGTTGTTTCATGAAAAGCTGCATCTGAGGGGGGAGGAGAAAAGGCTAGAGGAGGAGGAGGAAGAGAAGGAGGGGGGAAAGGAGAGAAAGCCTGGCGTTTTTCTACTGTAAGTCCAGCCTGAGGCGAGAGTTTGCCCAGTGTCTGGGGATGGCCACGGCGTAACTGGACTCACTGGCCACAGTAGCTGTGCGTGTGTGTGTGTGTGTGTGTGTGTGTGTGTGTGTGTGCACTGCAATTCCCATCAAGGTCAGCTTGCTAAAAGCACCTCCTGGGTTGGAAAGTAAATATATACAGCCGACCTGATAAACTACAGCCATGCATTGATAGCGAGCAGAGTGGTAGGAATGTAATTCCTGAATTAGTGAATGCATTTACAGAACCATATGGTCTGCTGCATTTAGTGAGAGTGTTATGAAGGTCAAGTTAGACCCTTTTTACCGTTGAAGCCCATGGTCCCGCAGAGAAATAGATAGGGGGGCAATTTTGAGAAGAACTGAGAGTTCTAATCAGTTTGACCATGTGACCTCTATAACTATAGAATTACAACCCACAAAACACTGTCACGTAGTATATGCACTGTAAGTTTGAATTCACAGTTATCTGTCCATCTTGCATTAGGCTCCACGTCTCCATCTGCCTCCCCTATCCATTTTTCTCATTTCATCTCCACCTTTTTTTACTTCCCTCCATTTTTCTCCTGCTCTTACTTCACTCCCTCTCCATCTCTCTTCTCTATCTCCCCTTTCCTTCTCCTCCAACAGGACAGCTTTGCCCCAGTGATGGCCTTGGGGGCTGCAGTAAAAGGCTCATGCACTCCTCATGGATGTCAGCTGCAGATTTTGACAATGAAGGAGTTGTATGGTTTAGCGATGGTCCTTGATTAGAGCTAATTGACTTTTCTCAGACTGGGCCACTGAGAAAGCACTGTTGGGGGTGGTGGGGTTGAAATTCAGAGACCATTTCACTCACATGCACACACAAACACACACACAAACACAATGCATGCACACACACACACACACACACTTCTCATGCGATTCCATCTAAACAACCTGTGTATTGTGTATTTGTGTTCCTCTCCCAGCATTCAAAGGCAACCCCAAACCAAGCACATGTAACCACTGCAGCCTCAACCTTCAGAGTGGATTAGAGGGGGTGAATCATGTTTCCATTGTGATTTGATGTTGTAACAATGTCATATAATGAATGAGGACCACCTCGTCTATAAGGTCAGATGCTTGTTTTTCTATGTTTTTCCATAACAGAGTGCCATAACACTTGAGTAGAGCATCTTAGAAGTTTGGAAACGAACCCTCACTCCTTTTAGTCCATGCTCGGTATGTGTGTGTGCCTTTGTGTGTGAGTGTGTTTGCAAGCGTGCTATTGTGCAGTGTGTGTTTTGTGCATTTTCTGTTGCATCTCTCTGAATGGAAATGTTTACCAAATTGCTGTGTATAAATCTTAACATGGAAACAGCTCCACATCACAAGCTCTTAATGGAAAAAAATACTGTGTTTTTGTTACCATGCAACAAGAGATGAATGTGTTTAAGTCAAGCTAATTAGGAAACTTGGGTAGAAAAGGTGGAACAAGTAAGAGAAGTAATATATCTGTTTTCAAAGCACAGCTTTGAAAAAAAGGTTGCGTTTACTCCACACATATGGCCTTCAACGTATAGGTTACATTGACGCTCATCTAACCGACATGTAATGTTCTTCACCAGGCCTACTTTCTGCACTACAGGTCACCGTCACAGAGACAGACACATATAGCGCTCTTGTGTCCTCGATACGTAACACTTGCACCATTTGATGGAGTTTGGCGCCCCCTATTGTTAAAGCAAAACCCTAAAAGAGACAATCAATTAGAAAATGTCTCTTAAACACTGTGATTGAAAGTACTCTCGTGATTTTTATTTAACGTTTCGTCCGATGTTCAAGCCTTTGAAAAAAAACATACAAGTATGGATCTCGTTTGATGAATTGCTTGATTTGGCATGTTAGGGCCACCGTAGATGTCTCAAGAAATCTTCATGTGACCAGAAACCAGAGACGTCAACATCGACTGAGTACATCAGAAGTTAACATTCGTCATGATAACGGTAGTGTTGCCTGCGGTCAACAGCAAACCTTGATGGTGTCCGCGTTCACATAAACTGGCAAAGGTAGAGCTATGTGGTCTTGTTTCTTAATCGTAGATTAGTAATTAGCTTCTCCATTAGCTGTGTTCAGATACTGAATTTGTAACACCTTCGCTGGCTAAAAAGTCAGCTACGTCTATACAAACTGTTCTACTGTGGCGTATTACTAGTAGTATTTTAATAAAGCAGTTACTACCGTTAACAGAAACGGGAGGCTAGCTTTTAAGGATGTCACTCAGGAAGTGTAAACGTCAAGGCAAAACGAGTGCAGTGCTCACAAGCACTGCACAAGAATGCTCACAAGTGTCTGCGTAGCTATTGCAACAGTCAGCTAGCTTGTGTTGATTGATGTTGTCATGTATTCGATGTGTCACTGTCTTGCTTAGGGTTAGGGCGTGACCCCCCTAATTAAGACTTTGACCCCCCCAAAAGAGGTAAAAACATCAGGTTTGGGGGGCGCGATACACGCCCTTGAGAGGAAGTTGACCCCCCGATTGTCATTGTATAATTCGCACTCTGGTCTTGCTTCATGTTCAGGATGGTGGGGTCTCGACCCAGGAGCCGGGCTACTCTGGTTCACAGTTTGGCCACACTCCTACGGAATGATGGTACATACACAAACACACACACACACACGTTGCACTCTGGTGATGTTTCTTTGAGATATGACGCTTATGCACATCTTAACCTCACATCTACTCCTTTCCATTCCTTTTCTATGGCCTTTTCCTCCGTTTCCCTGTCCATTCCTCCTCATCTCCATCCTTCTCTATCCTCTCCTCATATCCTCTAATATGGTTCTTACGGATTACTGACATCCCCCCCAGGTGACTCAGTCCTGGCAGGCAGCAGCACCTTGACCCTCCAGACCAGCAGTCTGCAGCATCTGACCTGTCTGTTTGAGCAATACCTGCTCTCTAGGACCCAGCAGCATGGTTTCCTGGCCCTTCCCTCCCACCCTGCAGACACAGACTCCCTCCTGCAACTGCAGTTCCTGTTCGACGTGCTGCAGAAAACCGTGTCCCTGAAAGTGGGTTCTATTGTTGCTTCACGCTAGTTAAGCTACTTTGCTTAACTAGCGTGCATTTAGCGTGCAGAGATGGCGTGCATCACGCCATCTCTTTTGGCCCTAAAAATGTTTTCTCAATAAAGGCTAGTTCAATAGGATGTAGTTTAATGCATTTTACCACTAGGTGCTGCCATTACACCTTGTCTGTAATGTTCCTGCCTTTATTCTTTGCATCTCACAGCTCATCAGCACCCCTGGGACAAGGCTGCAGTCTGTGGTGAAAATCTTCCCCTTCAAGTCTCTCAAGCACTTAGAGGTACAGCTCATGTGAATCATCAAATGAGATAGACTGTGCTGTCATGGTCTTCCTTCCTTTTAAAGGGCCAGGGGTGGTACTAGGGGTGGGGGGGGGGGGCACAGGGGGCCAGTTCTCCCTTTGACATAAGCTTGGACCCCCTTGTGGCCCCCATACATGTAGTGTCTGAATAATTATAAACATGGCATTTTGCCTGTTCATGCCTGCAATGCAGAGAAGAAAACAATATGAGAACAATACATTTTAATGTAACTGGCCCCTCTAACAGTACAACTGGCCCCAGCTTGCCCCCCCCCCCCCCCCCCCCCCCCCCCCCCAGTTGACAGGACAGGACAGAGAGCTGTCTGTTTAATGGTCAGTTTACAGTTGAGTCCGGTCTTGTTTACCTGCCTTTCTCTGTCTGTAGTTGAAGCGTGTTCCCCCCCACTGTCTGGAGGGGCTGAGGGGAGTCTACTCTCAGCTGGAGGTGTTCACCTGCTCGAAGAGCCTCAGCTCTCTGGAGGTACGACACACTCACACACACACATATGCTCACGCACACATAAGCACATACACACACGCACATACACACACACTTGCACACTCACACACATGCTTAAGGAAAGAGACACATAGACACATTTAAACAAGTGAGAGGAAGCTGTGTGTGTTGACTGTTCCTCCGTGTTGTGCTACAGGAACTGCTGTCTCTATGTGGCGGTGACCTCAGCTCTGCACTGCCATGGCTGGAGCTGCACACACTTAACTTCAGCTACAACTCCATCGTCTGTCTGGACGAGTCCCTTGTGAGACGCTCACACACACCACCACACACCACACACAGAACCACCACACGCATGCAATCACACACTCAGAGCATCCTTCCTTGACCTCCTCTATCCCTCCAGAGTCTGTTGAATGTTCTCAAGTACCTGGACCTGAGCCACAACAAGATCCAGGAGTGTGCGGAGTTCCTCAAGGTAGGCTGGCGTTCATGCTGTTGTTTGTGTCCAGAACCTACCTTGGTAGGAGATTATGTATTCAACCGTTGAAGTTGCGGCGAAAACAGGAATGAACATGATTTCACTGTCTTGAATGTTGAAAAATGGATTTCAAATCTTGATTTCTTTTTTCCTCTTCCACTCCCTTCCTCATTCCCTTTCCCACACAGCCCCTCAGTGAGTTGGAGCATCTGAACCTGGGCTATAACTGCCTCCAGAGGACACCTGTGTTGGGCTTCACCTCCAGGGCCAAACTCCTCACTCTCATCCTCAGGAATAACGAGCTGGAAACCATCAATGGTACGCGACAAGAATGCAGAGTAGGGTAGAGCAAAGTAGGGTTGAGTAAATGGAGTAGAGCAGTCTCTGTTTTAAGAGTCGTACTATGGTGAGTATATATCTGATCTCATTCAGGGACTGACTTTGTTTGCTGACAGCACGGGGTATTATACAAACATGATATAAACAGGAAGTAGAGAATCTGTTATTGCCCAGAAACACAAACTGTCAGAACCCTGTACTGTCAGCCAGGGTAGTGTGTCCTATCTGTGTATCTGTCTGTCTGCTTGCTCTCTCACGATTGCCCTGCCTGTATGTCTTTCTTCCTGTGTGTGTGTGTGTGTGTGTGTGTGTGTGTGTGTGTGTGTGTGTAGGTGTGGAGCAGCTGTGTTCTCTACAGCACCTGGATCTGGCCTACAACCTTTTGATGGAGCACTCTCAGCTGGCTCCTCTGTCTCTGCTGCACTGCCTCAACACGGTGACACACACTTCGCTCTGTGATGGCAATTTATGCGGTTTTTAATCTCATGACTAATGTAAACTTTTTTTTCTGTTGCTGTTCTCCTCTCCTCTCTCTCCCTCCCTGTCTCCCTCCTTGTATCTCTCTCTCTCTCTCTGTCTCTCTGTCTCTCTCTCTGTCTCTCTCTCTCTCCTGTAGCTGACTCTGGAGGGGAACCCCCTGTACTTCCAGAGAGGACACAGGGCCAGCACCATCCGCCATCTATCCCCCAAAGCTGCCTACCTCAGGGTGTGTCTGGGGGGGAGGCGTGGTGTTGACAGAGAAAATATAGTATGTATGTCTTCTAAATGTTAACCCTCTTTCTTTCTCTCTTTCCCTCTCTATCTCCGGCAGCTCAAACTGGATGGCACCCCACTCTCCTCTTCTGAGCTATCAGTAAGTGCTGTGCTGCTTGCGTCTAGCTCTGACAGCTTATCTGGAGTTCTGTTGGATAAAGATAGATTACCAAAGTACAGCAAACGTCTTGGGCACAACAAAAAAGGAACGCAAAAAATGCTTTAGGAAACAAACAACTGAACAAATATGAAAGACAACATTTTTTTTTAGACATAATTAATGTAAAACTCTAATGGATGCCTAGGACTTTTGCACAGTACTGTATGTTTCTGTGACATAACTTAAAGGTGACAGACTGGTATCAAATATGTACCCCCCACCACCACCACCTTCCCAGGTTCTTCCCAAACCGGGACAGATGATAATGACCCAGGCCCAGGGTTTACCCCCGGTCGTCGTGGCAGCAGAACGTGGAAACCAGGAAATGTCGAGCGGAGGCGGGGAGTTGAGTGACAGCCTGTCGGTTGGTGAGGTTGCAGTGACCAGACTTCGCAAGAAGAAAGCCAAAGTAAGCGTGTGTGTAACAAACGTGTGTGTAACAACCATGTGCGTGTGTGAAACCTGAGTAACACTAACCCGTCTTGTTTCAGAGCAAAGTTAGAGTGAGGAGAGCTAGTATATCCGAACCGAGTGACACGGACTACGAACCTAGAAGACTGTCGTCTGCACAAGGTGAGTCTGCCTGTCTCCTTTGTATATGTATGTGTTCAGGTGTGCGTGTATCAGCTGTTATTGTATGTGTCCAGGTGTGTGTGTGTTCTTCTAACCCTCTCCTTCCCTCCCTCAGACATGCAGCTCCCTCACCAGAAGGAGATTGAGCGCATGGATAGTTTCAGGGAGCAGCTGGGGGAGGAATGGCTGCGCTACCAGCACCACCTGGAGGGGGTGCCACCCACCACCACCAGCTCTGCCACCCCGGACCAGCCCGGCAAACCTGCTCCCCTGGTCCAGCAACTGACCGACGGTCTCCACGCCACCCCCTCCCCCCCCACCCCCGCGCCCTTCAGACAGCCCTCACCCCTCACGGAGCTCCCACAGGTCCTGCCCCCGCCCCTGCTCTCGTCCGAAGCCAGAGAGGAGGCCTCGGGGGCGGACGCGGAGCTGGAGACGGAGTCGACCCTCCAGTGGTCCGGTCACAGCCTCGGACACACCGAGTCCCCCCTGGACAGCAGCCTGGTGGAGGGTCAGGGGTCGTCGACGATGGAGGGAGGAAGTGGGGACGCGTGTGAGGAGGAAGAGGAGGAGCTAGGAGGTAGGATTCTCTGAGGTCATTTGTTGTGTGGTAGTAGTGTCCCACTGGATAAAAAAAAAAAAGTGTCTTTGAAATGATTCACTATTTCTCTGGTCTCGCCTTTAATCCCCCATCTAATTCCCTTTCTTCTTTACTATCATTCACCATTTCTCCTCTCCCTCTCTCTTTGCTTCCTTCAGTGGACCTCTGCCCCCCCCTGCTGGTGGGAGTGCTGTCCGAGGGGGAGGAGAGGGGGGAAAGGGGGGGGAGGGAGGCGTCTCATCCCGTGTTCCTGCGGGTCAAGCAGGGCCTGCTCCTGGAGGTGGACACGCACCGAGGTCGGGAGAGAGCCCGTCTGGAGCTGGACTGTCTGGGAAAGGTCACAACCTCGGAAGCCCGCTGGACGGAAGGGGTGAGAACAGAGGGGAAGGGGACGAGGGGGAGATCCAAAAAAAAAAAAAAAGCAAAATAAATGAAACTAAAAATATACAAACACATATTTGACCTCAGCCCTCTTACTCTCTCTCCCTTTCACTCTTTCTCCCCTCCCTCCTCTCGTTCTCCCAGGAGGTGGAGAAGGTTCTCCCCTCCCTGGAGCTCTTCTTCTGCTACATCAGCAGAGAGAGGAGGAGGAGACGCTACGTCATGCTGGACGACCACCCTCAGCAGGCTCTGGAGGTAACACACACACACACACCTGTCTCTCTGTTTCCTAGAAAAGAGCAGCATCTGGTTGATCTTGGATCCATGTTGTCATCATGTGGATTTAGCCAAGCAAATTATGCCTGCCTTCCTTTTTTTTTTTTTTTTTTGTAAAAAAAATAAAATAAACAGCAAGCTTTTCCAATTCTATTCCTGTGAAGATACCCTGGGGTTACACTCTAATCCTATTCCTGGGGAGATACCCTCCTGTAGGTTTGCACTCTAACCCAGAGAGATACCCTGTACCTGTAGGGTTACAGTCCAACCCCAGCTGTAGCTAACCTGATTCAACACATTCCCCAGTTAGTTATTTGGATCAGGTGTGTCAAGTTAGGGCAGGTTCCAGGAATACCTCTCCAGGAGCAGGGTTGGGCAGCCAGAAGCACTTAGCTTTGAAATCATGAACGGTGATGCGTCATTCATGTTGCTAGGCGCTCAGCGACGTCCTATCACGGGTTTCGGAAGAGAACGAGAGGCGTGTCTCCGAGGGTCTCCCCGGCCGTGTCCGCCTGCAGTGTCTCCGCTGTGGGTCAGAGTTCAGCCTGGGCAGGGAGGAGGAGAAGGGAGGGAGAGGAGGGAGAGGACAGGGGAGAGGAGCCCTGCATGAAGGAGGGGATCACCTGGAGGAGGAAGAGAAGGAGGAAGAACAGAGGCTTGAGGGAACTGGTAAGAGACCAGCATAACCACTTGCATACCGTATAGAAACACACATACACACACACACATATACTTTAACACACAGACTGACTATCATTGCAGCCTAAAAAACGCTGTGCTGTCTCATTCCAGGCCCTAATGACCAAGAGGCCCGGAAGTCAAATCTCACTCCAGATTTCATGACCTTGTCTACACCTCAACTCATGCCCTTTAACCCCTGTTTTCACAACAGACTCATAATAAGCTCTCACAGTTGACCATTTAGCAGGCACTTTTACCTTACAAAAAAGACCTTTAGAAAGTACGATCAGACATGCTTGGTTAAAAACAGTATTTCGGTGGTTAGTGCCATGGAATGGTCTGTATTTTACTAGACACTATGGCTATAATATCTCAACTACAGTGCAAAAATCTCAACTCATCTCAACTGCAATATAACATAGCACAGCGTGACAAAAAGAGTATCACATCTTGTGCTCAGACATAAGTTGCAGCATCATAAACAATTCCATTGGTGCTCTTTCGCAAGCGTTACATGAAATCTGCAAAATGAATCGAATTAAAACAAAAACCACCATATTGTTTGGTGTCTCCTATGATTGGAGTTGTCTAGACCAGATATGCGTGTTGAGTCATCCCCATGTCTTGATGAGAGATCCCAGAGATGGCTCTCCGGTGGCCCTGCCAGAACAGCTTACCAGGCCTGGGGACGTCCCACGCAACAGGGAGAATTCTGGAAACCTCATAAAGAAGGATCCTAGAACTCCCTACAATTAGCACAAGATCTGTTCCTGCAGGATCTAGTCTACAGGGTCTATTTAGCCTATAATGAAAGAAGATAGAAAGAAGATTTGCTCCACCCCCCCCTTCCATCCGATCGTCCCTCCCTCTCTCCCTCCCTGTCATCAGCCCAGAGCTGGTGTTTGGGCCTGTCCTAACCTGTTGAGGGATCGTGAGGTCTTTGTTGAACAGATGTCGAGGCTTCTCCTTTGTTGTTCTGTGTCTGGAGTGGAGCCCTGGGGTTATCGCTCAGTGTTTGCTAGCTAACCACCCCTTTGTGCTTAAAGACAAGAAACAAGCTGCTTTAACATCATCATGAAATGAAAGCTTCCATGTAGACCGCAGTACACACCTTCCATAACCGTGACTGGGTCATCTCGACATAATGAATTAGGTCAATCATTTACAAATATATTCATAAACTCAAACTTTATTTGTATATTTCCTGACTGGGAATATATATATATATATTTTTAAAGTGTCAAAAGATGTAACAATTGGCTAATGACTGGAGGCAACTTTGTGGAAGTTGGCAGAATCTGTAACTCATCTAAAACTTCCTTGTAACATGCTTCCTGTTTCCTGTTCCACAGCAGCTTCACCAGGAAGTGGAACCGTCTGTCCGGAGTGTACCAGTGATCATGTGGTTCAGCTGACTGGAAAATCAGCTCCTTCCACCAGCACGCCTGTCCAATCAGAGCAGGACACCGCCGTGCGACACTTCACCTTTGACCACGTTGATACGCCGCAACATGGTTACCGTGGCAGCAAGGTTAATTAGAGATTTTTCCGTTAATGTAAGCTGACGTTCTTAATGCAGTAATCTTCAATTTGAGGAGTTTAAAATTATTTCTCCTTCACTCCACCCTCTCTCCTCAGGATCTCAGCTCAGATGACATCTCCTCTGCCAGGGCTAGTCCTCTCCTGGACCCGCCCTCCACCTCCATAGAGGACCCCAGCGCCTCCTATGTCACGGCCGAGGAAAGCAGCTTCTTCAGCGGGGAGGGAGTCGGGGACACCTGGGTGGACCGGAGCCTCTCTAAGCCTGTCTTCTATGCCAGCTTCTACAGCACAGGCGACCAGAGTAGAGAGGAACTGGCAGGGAGCTACCAGTACTCTGCTACCCCTCCAGCTGGAGCCCTGACCCCGACCAAGGACCACAACCACACCAGCAAGGCACACACAACCAGTCCCGGTTAGTCCATAAATCATTTTTTGCGTAATTTTTTTTGGCTCACTGGCTTGCTGGACCATATTGCAACAACACTTCCAAGACAGATTGCAGTCCTGATTGGAAGTGATGGGAGAGAAGGGGGAATGCATTAGTCAATAAAGGGAGGACAACAGAAGAGAGGGAGAGAGGCAAAAAAAGAGCAAGAACAGACGCAAAAGACGAACACTGAATACAGAGAACAAAAAAAGATGAAAGGACAAAAGAAATGGGCAGAGTGAGAAAAGATACCAGGGGTGGTAACAGACCCTCATGCAGTATCTTCTGTCCTCTTTTGTCACAGCACTAAGACCATGTAACCTGACCTTCTAAGTCACACACTCGGTGGCAGAGCCTCAGATACGAGTTGCCAGCATGTCTACATGTGATGTCTTGTGCTAAGCTAACTGCCATCCTTGTGAAGTGTGCGTGATGCTAAGCTAACTGGTGTCTCTGTGAAGGGTGTGTGATGCTAAGCTAACTGGTGTCTCTGTGAAGGGTGTGTGATGCTAAGCTAACTGGTGTCTCTGTGAAGGGTGTGTGATGCTAAGCTAACCAGTGTTCAAGTGAAGGGTGTGTTATACTAAGCTAACTGGCGTCTGCATGTTGCAGGCCATTTAGATCTGCTGTCTGAGGACTACGAGGCAGTGGACCATCGGCTGAAGCTCTTCCTAGACGTGGAGGTGTTTGAGGAAGAGGAGGAACTCCACTCCTTCCTCAAGGTTAGTGGACGTGCTAATAATGGATTTAGTGAGGTAGCTGCTAGCTATCCACTGCTTGGGTTTAGTGATCATCTCCAAAAAGTAGCAGGAGAAAATAAACAACGGAGGCAAGTTTGTACTGAACTGTAGGGGGAGGGGAGGAACTGCAGTAGTAAAGTAAACACAAGCGGCCTGAGCAGGAGAGGAGCTCCAGGCTCATATTCATCTGTATTTATCCAGTTATTTTAACTGTCATTGCTGTTTGACAGAAAGAGAGAATGATTGGTCTTTTGACAAATCCTTGTCCTTACATGCCCCAAAGAACTACTTTCGACTATGTTCATCTCCAGAAACACTACAGGTCACGGTTTATGTTTTGAATATAAAAAGAAAGAATTATAATTAAAAAAGTACTAATAATGTATTTCCTTTACCGATCTTAAAACGTATACAATCTTTGATGAAGATTTCACAGTCACTAATAGACTCAGACTTGTAGTCGTGGAGTTCTCTCTGATAAGTTTAACTCCTTGGTTGTTTTGAAGATGACCACGGTGAAGTTTGGTGATCCTGAAGAGTTCCCCTCTCTCCTGGTGGTGTCCAACCATCGCATCTACTTCCTGGAGATGACATCACTGATGCAGTGAGTGAGCTGTCAGATGTGTGATTGGTTACTGTTGTCATAACCAACGTCTTTGATAGGCTGTTTGTCAGACTGGTGTCAAGTACTAATATTAACTACTTACTAACCGGGAGTGAGGTCATGCCGGGAAATATCAAACTGAGGCTTTGCCGTATCCAACGATCAAGGTTAGTAAGTTGTTTATTATATGGCATTTTTAGCTCTTTTCATTTAGTAAATGAAAATAAATGGTAGGCTAATTGTAGCTAGCTCTCAAGTCTTCTCACGGTGTGTTTCAGGTGTTGCCTAGCAACCAATTATTTTTTATAATTTTGCTAGAAAGCAGACAACACGGTTCTGCTAAAATGGCCTTAATTCCAACACAAATAACAACTCTTTTAGAAAGTTAACAATTTCTTCGTCGCTGTTGATGTCTTCAGTATCTGGATAGTAAAACCAGAGAATGTCTAATGGGCTTAAACAGGCTCTGGTAAAACTCAGCTGACTCGTCGATATCGCTCATTTTGAAGATGACGTCAGAGCAAGGCAATAAGAATACGTATCAGACCGCAGACCGGCGATGAGGTCAATACGCGGCTGGCATGACTACCCATGAGCCAATCAGAACGCTCGTACTGTCGTTGCCATATAATAATATTATATTATTACGTCTTCTTTCATTTCTGACTGGAATATACCGTATTTTTTGGAAACAAATGTTTAAATTTTTCTTGTGGTGGTGTGGTTTATATTTCGAAGCGACCCCCCACCCCCCCCCTGGAAGGTCAAGTAAAATTTATTTATATAGCGCCAGATCACAAAATAAGTAATTTAAGGTTACCTTTCCTATAAAACAGGTATATAGCTTGCTCTTTTATTAAACAAACTAAATGGCCTTATGTTATTAATGTTATTTACACAACGGCATGTCATTTCTGTCGTCGTCGTCCCGCCCGCTGTAAACTTAGGGGAAACACTGATTACGCACTTACTTACTTTCGTTTTCGAAGTGTGCTACACAACGGCATGCTGTACTGCCTATATTTGTGCATTGCTTGGTATCATTGTTCCCATATCAAGTGCGGCATATATTCCATTGCGGTTTATAGCTACTCAGATTTACAAACACAAAGCTCCCATTCTGGTGGGGTGCGGTTTATAGAAAATGCGTCTTATTTTCTGAAAAATACGGTAGTTCTTGTGAAATGAATGGCCCGGGTCTTTGAAGCTGCGGGTATTGGATGGATAGATGAAGACACATCCATCTTCCATGATTCTCTTCAGACAGTCTGAAACTGAGATGGGAGTGTGCGCTTTTGTGTGTGTGTGTGTGTGTGTGTGTGTGTGTGTGTGTGTGCGTGCAAGTGTGTTCTAGGATGACCGAGCTCATGGGAATGTCCACCATAATTCTGAAAATTCTGATTCTTTATCCCCCCCCCCTCTCCAAAAGAGGGCAGCCGCCAACTGATTGGCTGCAGAAGAGGGAGAGCCATCCAATCACAGAGCTGAGTTACCTGGAGGTGGGGCTTGGCTCCCAGAGCATCCACATGGAGTTTGAGGAAGGGGGTGTGGCCTACACGCTGCTTATCCGTGACAGTTCGCGGTGCAAACGCTTCTTCGGTCTTCTCACAGGCAAGACCCTCTCACACACACACACACACTCAATCTCTCTCACACACACACATGTGCAGAATAGTACTTCCATCACCTAGTTGGCACGCATACAAAACATATGATCCAGCACATGGAAAAGAAATAGCCTTCATGTATGTTTAATGGGGAATACAGAGACTCGTTGTCTCTCCCACACGCACGCACACACACGCACGCACACACTCTTCCCATCTGCTGTAGCTTTATGTGATGAATGCAGGACCTTTCCTCGAGGGAGTGGAGATCAGAGAGGATCTAACTCCAGCTCAGACTTAAGACAGAATGTCCTCCACGCACACACACACACACGCAGCCATTCAGACGTAAAACGTATCCCACTCTCTGTATCACACGCCCATGGCGCACATCTACACACATGCAGACTCACAACTACTCACGCCACACACACACACACTCACATCTACACTAACAAAGACACTCACACAAACACACGCAGACTCACAACTACTCAAACACACAAACATCTACTCACACACACACATACTCTCCCATCATACACGCACACATCTACACACACAGAAACACAGTCTTCACAGTATAAACCACAGGCTGACAGTAAGGTTGCTTTCGTCAACGAAAATTATGACTAAATATCGTCGTCAATGAACCTTTATCACGTCGAGACGAGACGAAACGTAAATGCTGGTCATGTGACGATGACTATAATTAAATGTAGAATGCAATATTGTTGACGAATAAAAACGAGACAAAATGTGGTTTACAAAATAAAAACGAGACAAAATGTTATAACGTTATTTCGTCTCGTTTAGTCGCGTTATTATTATTAGCCAACTCATGAGGCTGTGGTTAATGTGTCTCATTTTAACGTTAGCTTTAGACGTTAGCTTTAAACGTTAGCCACTGGAGCTGAAAACGACTGAGAGTCTGAGACAAATGTATGTGACAGCATGTGTGTTTGTTTGTGAGAGAATGTAAAGTGGGTTAACATGTGTGACTAGTGTGTGTACTGTGTGTGTGTGTGTATTTGTTTGTATAAGAGAGTGTAAAGTGGGTTCTTAGTTCCTACCTGACTGACTGCATGTGTACTAAGCATCCCTTGTTGGCCAAATACGGTAGTTAGTTTTGTCATTCACATAGCAACCACACTGAACTGAATTTGGCATCAACAACATGACTAGACTAAATGTCATCAGTTTTCGTCGACTAAAACTAGACGAAAATAGTCATGGATAAGTCTGACTAAAATAAGACAAATCCTCAGACTTTTAGTCGACTGAAACTTGACTAGACTAAAAAGAGTATGAATGTGACTAAAACTAATAAAAACTCAAATGACAGCTTGACACAAAGACTAGACTAAAACTAAAATTAAAACAGGCTGCCAAAAACAACACTACTAGCTGACAGTCACCAAACTCAGCATAACAAGACCAGAATCTGAGGAAACCTGATAAAATCAGCCTTTCTCTCTGTCTCTCTGTCTCTCTGTTTCACTCTTTCTCTCTCTGCTAGTATCTCTTTATCTCTCTCTGTCTACTTCTCTACTATTTATTTTGTGTTCCTCAAGTGGTGCAAACAGCTTCGGGAATGTTTGATGCCTTAGTAGTGTCATAATGATTTAGGGTGTGATATCACCTTACTTTGACAACATCCGTGTTGTCCACTGTGTCTGAGCTTAGCGCTGACCTTTGAACCTTCTTATCTTACCTCTCATTGGCCTATTGACACTGTTGGTGATCATAGTCTCTCCTGCTGGTTAACGGTCTTTTCAGAGTTTATCTTCTCCACAGTGGCACTTTCAAAAGTGTGAGAGAGATGGAGAAGAGAACAAATGTTTATATTAGTCTGAGATAAAACCGCATACACGGACATCACAAAACAACTGCCATAACACACATGAAGACAAGTGTTTGAATCCCGACTGGTTGCCCTCTAGCTTGTCTCTCTCTGCTGTCGTTGAAGCAGTAAAAGGCAGACAGAGAGAGGAGGGAGGGTGGGTATCCCCGCTGTGCGTGTCTATTGGGTTAAGCCGAGGCCTGCTTGTGTAAATGTAAGTCACTCGTCTTCCTCTCTGCCTTCACGAGAACAGCTCCGGAACGTCCTAAACCAAGACCACAGGACCCAGGTCTGCTGTGGGTCAGAGCCGACACCCATTCGCAGCCCTCAGTCAATAGAACCAACAGCTAGTCGGTTTGCAGAAAACCAATGGGTCCTAAAATATCATTTGTTGTCTGTTTTTTTTGGGGCCTCGTACAAGATGGAGGAATAGGGTTTCTGAAGTTTGATGGCCTAAGGGTGGTGTGTGGGTTTTAAAACACGGCTACTCTGGTTGGCATAAATACTTTGCAACGTAATATCATGGATCCTTCTCAGGGCTGCATGTCCGGTTATGTGGCTCTGCGCACACACACCATTATCCCCATCCTCCCTCTGAAGGAAACCAGAACTAGGCATTATGAACTCTGAATAGTCTCTCTTAACAGCTGTTGTAACTTTTAGTCTCTAAAGAAGAACCAAAAGATAATTTTACCGTAACAAAATTGTTTTTCAACACCGCTGGAAACTCAACTTTGTGGTTTTGGAGGGAGGGATGTTGCTGTCACTAGGCCAGATCTTGTTACGGATAGTCTTGTGGCGGTGTGATAGTATCCAATCAGGCCACTATCACAAAGGATGTGTTTAACCCCCAAGGGTCTCAGATAGTTTGATCAAAGTTATAGGAGACATTGGGAACGTTCAGTGCGGAGAGGGGCTGAGCTTTTCAGAGGTGGAGAAGACAATCGGACAGGTTTGATTGCTGTATCAGGCCGAGGCAGGCTATTTTCAGAACATCTCCATTCGAGTATGTTTTAATTAGGTGAAACACATGCACTCCTCTATGCAGCTCTCGCTTTTTCATTCTTTCTTTCTCTCTCACGCTCTCTGCTCCCACCAGGCCTGTACTGCTTTGTTTTGATCAGTCTAAGGTGTTAGGTTTCCCCCCTAGCAGACACGGAAGGAGTCCAAGTATGCCCTGTGTAAATAAGCAGGGGTATCGAAGAGGCTGGGGGAGGCTGGGGGAGGCTGGGGGAGGTCCCCAGCAGGAGGAGGTATATCCTGTGCTATTCTGTCCTATCAACTACTATTCTGTCTTATCATGTGCTATCCTGTCCTGTCCTAACTTGTGCCTTCCTGTCCTATCCTGTGCTATCCTGTCCTGTTGAGTATTATCCTGTCCTATCCTTGCTGTCAGCCTGAAAAGGATCTGGTGTTGTCCAGATAGCTTAGCCTCCGCCCCCTACACCCCTCATTAGACACATTCCTCAGTGTTTTTCATCTGGTTTGGGATTGGCTTATCTGAGAGAGGTTGTGTTGGTGTTGGTGTCCCACTGGCTGATGGGAATCAGAATACAGGGCCCCACACACACACACGCGCGCACACCACTCGAAAGAGCTGTAAACAACAGGCTCAGCCCTCGTGAGGCAGAGCCGAGCTAGTCAGCGTAAGTTGTTCCTGTTGTGAGCAATTCGAGGTGAGGTGAGCGTGTTATGTTTTGGTGTTGTGTTGCTTCCTCCGTCCATTCACTCTGTCTCTCCGACGCATATCAGGTTCAACCTATTCAGCTACTGAAGACACTGTTCACTGCTCATGTCCCTGTTACGCATGCACACCTACTCGCACGTAGACACAATCGCTCTTGTGCTTGTTTTTCCTCTCTCTCTTTCCTCGCCTCTCTCTCTCTCTCTCTCTCTCTCTCTCTCTCTCTCTCTCTCTCTCTCTCTCTCTCTCTCTCTCTCTCTCTCTCCTCTCTCTCTCTCTCCTCTCTCTCTCTCTCTCTCTCTTCTCTCTCTCTCTCTCTCTCTCTCTCTCTCTCTCTCTCTCTCTCTCTCTCTCTCTCTCTCTCTCTCTGCGATTGGTGTCGAACTGCAAACACACAAACGCACTCACCTTCAACCTGCTGGAAGAGCCCCCAACCCTTACAGGACTGCAGGACAGCTCAGTGAATTCCTAGATCATCCTGTTTACATTTACATTTAGTCATTTAGCAGACGCTCTTATCCAGAGCGACTTACAGTAAGTACAGGGACATTCCCCCCGAGGCAAGTAGGGTGACGTGCCTTGCCCAAGGACACAACGTCAGCCATTGGTCAGCCATCTGACCCCCCCCCCCCCCCCCCCCTGATCCTGTTGTTCTCCTCTCTCCAGGTGTGGTCCGGGAGCTGGCCTCCAAATCCAACAGCAAGCTCAAGTCCATCTCCACCACCAGACTCACCGCCCAGCATCACCTCTGGTACAACACACACACACAGACAGTCCTATCCATCTGGACTGATTAGTTTGTCTTCCTGGGACTGGGACCCGTAACGAGCTGCTAAACCACACGCTAGTTGGTTTCATGTGTGAGAGGCTGTGATGTTAGCACAGCGCTAAATGCTAGCGCTCTGGATAAGAGCGTCTGCTAAAATTACTAAATGTAATGAACGATGCATGACAGCTCTGCAGGAGATGTGTTCCTGTTTGCTGTAATAGACACCTGATGAACACAGCTCTGCGGTAGTCATGTCTGTCTGTGTGTGTGTGTGTGTGTGTGTGTGGTATCGAAGCCAGATGCCCACATGCGGTGTTGAGGGTACGTTGAGGTAAACACATTATATAAACACTTTCATGGGCATACCGTGCACCTACTTCTCAACTTGAGAAGTAAAAACAAAACAACAGTTTGTCTTTTTCTCGTGTAGTACGGCCATTGCCTCTGTTACCACTACACGCGTCGTTAAAACCTTGAATATATTTTCACTGTGTGCCTCCTTAACTCCTGAGCTTGGATGAAACACGTCTGCCTTGTTGATGGTCTCCTCATCCTTTCTGCTCTGCTCAACAGTCCCTGCGGGTTCTGGTTCCAGAACATTCTGAACACAGTCAACACCTGGCTCACCTCGCTGCACCACATACCACACAACCAGCGGACGCTAAACACGCTCAAAACAAACTCAACCACGGACATTTTGAAACCCTAGACACACTTGCGGAACGTTTTCTGTGTACTGCCCGAGGGGGCTATGTGGATATGAACAAACTTAAGACACACATACACACTCACACACACTCACAAACTTTCATAAAAAGAATTTAGAATCATTACTGCTGTCTGTAAGGCATTTCCACCCCCCTTTTAATTATATAATGAAAAACTAGTTGCTCCATACGACCTTCACAGGCATGTCAGTGATCTGTCTGCTTCACTTTGGAACTGCTGAAGCAGTTTGATTCCCTTAGTATCACATGTGAATGAGCCATTCAATTGTTTGTAGACGTGTGTTTATTTTGTATGCATGTGTGTGTGTGTATCTGTGTGCCATGTGTTTTCCCCAGGTCTCTGGTGTGTGAGGACATGCAGACGGATGTGGAGGAAGGCCAGCTTCAGTTCTTCTATCTCCTGGCGTATCTCCATCAAGGTGAGTGTGTGTTACAGTTTCATTGTGTGTGTGGCTGGTTTCCATCTTAGATAAGAGAACACTTTCTTAATCCCCAGGCGGGGGAAATTTGGTAATGTGCCGCAAAGCGTAGCTCCGGGTTACGTGCCGTGGAGCTGGAGGAATGTGTGAACTGTAGGTGAAACAAGCGCTGACCCGCTCTGCTGCTCGCTCCCAACTTCAGCTCTGCTCCTACCTCTCCCAAAACCACACACAAGAAAACGTAACCATCGCAAGAAACGGGGAAGGGGGGGGGGGGGGGGGGGGGGGGAATGTATGTAATTTCACGGAGCTCAGCGTTGGAGAGGGAAACTTTTGCGTACAGTATAGACGGCATCCCTCTCCTCTTCTTCTGTCCTGTCTCCTTTTTTTCTTCTCTCCACCCCCACCCGTCCTTCTCCCCTCTCGTCTCCTTCCCTCTCCTTGACTGTAGTCGTGCGGGAGTCCTCGTCCTGGCGGCTCTGTCTCTGGACGGAAGCCGACAGCCAGACCAGACCGCTCTCATTCCTGGTGCAGGGATGCTCATCATTGATATGGTTCACATCAAGAAGCAGATAGGGATGGGTGGCGGGGGGGGGGGGTTAGAGGGAGAGAGGAGAGGAAGGTAGAGGGAGAGAGGGGAGACGTAGAGATGAGGGGGTGGTAGAGGGAGGGAAAGGGGGAAAAATTTGAGATCTGTTTCTTTTAGCGTGCCTTGAAATGAGTGTTTGTGCGTTTCGGTTGACTGCCCCACAGTCTGTTATTCCTCTACATTCAATTCCTCTACATTCAAAATGCTCCTGTTATCCCCATACTCACCCGGACTCTGTCTCTCTCTCTCTCCCCTTCCTTCCTCCATCCATCCCTCCCTCACCCTTCATTAGAGGACAGTGTGAGCCCCCTAACTGTTTTGGCAACAAGAGAAACCCTGTACCTTCTCAACGAAGATCACCAGTGGAGCAAGAGCTTGCCCAATCCTTTGGCCGATGAAAATGGAGAGCCCTGCAGTGGGAGGGTCACTGTCCAGGAGACCCAGCCAATCAGCTGCGTCAGCTCGGTCCTCCTGTGGTCATGTGACCCCTGCAGAGTGGACATTCAGCTGTACGATGAGGTTAGATTGGGGCCTGGCTCATGACCAGGAACTGGACATAAATAGTTTAGAACATACTTGTTTAGAACATCGACAGAGGCTGAACATTGGCCGGAAGGCCAATCGTAAACTGCTTGCTTTTCATTGTGTGCGTGTGTGTGTGTCCTCTGCAGATCTTGAAGCAGGAGAAGACATGGCGTCTGAGCTCAGAAAGCCCAGAGCAGGTCCAGGGTTTGCTGGTCTGGGTACGAGCCCAGTGGGAAACCATGTTTGGAGTCAAACTCACCACCAGCCTGCAGGGACCTACCTGAGGTTAGTGTGTGGACTTTCACTGCCCTCCCTGCTATCTTTCTGTCCATGGACACTGTCCCTGAATTTATCTTTAGTTCCTCAATTTAAGACATGCCCTCGCTCTCACTACTCTCAAGTTGTCTGTTTTGGGCAGACGAGGACTGAAAGCACCCAAGAACAAAAGTACTTATTCCTGATCTGTTATGTTCTACTCTGAACGCCGTCCACGAAGAAAGTGCCTTCTCCTTTTGCTGCTCCTCACACATTATAATTGTCTTATTTAATGGATGATGTTCGACTAGTCTAATGTTTTATTGGTAGAATGTTCTTTTGCTCCGTTAGTATAATGTCCTACAGCACCTAGAGCTGTCTCGTGTTGGAATGTGTTTGTTATTTGAGCAGCAAGCGTGGGCTAGAGGTGTGCGTGTGTAAGTGTTTGTGTGTGTGTGTGTGTGAGAGAAGGAGAGAGCGTGTGTGAGAGAGAGAATGTGTGTGTGAAAGATCGGAGCCCATCCCTCGGCCAGTCAGACCCAACAGACTGTGACCTCATCCGCAGTGTGTGCAGCGAGTTGTGACATCACGCGCGAGGCGCTGGCCGTCCAATGAGGCGAACCGGGGGGTGTCTGACAGGGGGGGCTTCTTCTTATCTTTAATCAAGGTCTCTTCTGTGCACTGTGAGTTAAAGCAAACAAAAAGGGTAATTATACATTCTGTGTCTGGTCTTTAAAACTTCAGTTTTAAAATTCTGATAAGTGTCCCTGATAGGATACACAGTATTCGGACTCTATTTTTTTTTACTTAGGGAAACAACTGGTTGTGAGTGGATAATCAAGATAAACAGAGGGTGCAGAGAGCTGCGACCCTACCACAGCTGCCTGACATTAGACTGTTCTTTTGTGTTTTGGTGAACATCACATTTGGGTTGGAACTGCTGATTGTTAAATGTTTCTTGGGCCATGGAGGTACGGTGATGTAGTCCATTTCAATTGGACCTAAACATGCAACACAGGCGGAAAAGCCTAATTTAGAATTAAATAACTGTAACTGGATATAGCATTTTGATTGACTCAACTTGTTTTACTGAGGGAAATGTTTAATTTATCTGTCAGCTCAAACTGGTATTGTACTAGTTACAGTTCATATACTGGAGTACAGTACTGTATACATTGAGTCCTGTGTAAACATGTCCCTCTGAAATTACTCCTTCCATTGTTTAAATGTTAAATGAATTCACTTGTTGTTAATAGTGCTGTTAAAAGTCAATTTTGACAGATGTAACTTTATTTATTGACTGTTAGTACAGTAATCATATTGGCAAATAAACATTATTTTATTGTTGCTTTTTTTATGAATAAAAATATACATATCTGATGATGATACATCTGCCATTGTGCTTTCTGTGTGAGAGTCCTGTTTCATGTAATAGAGAATGGAAAGAGGAAAGCAAGTACGAATAATAGAGCTTGAGGGGGAAGGAAGATAACGAGATGGATAAATCGAGAAAGAATGATAGGGTTCTATAGGTTTTTCACAGTGCACTTAGCCCAGGGCTCTCCTTAAACTCAACTATACACAGGGCTAAAAGGTGCCAGTGTGAAACGGGGCTCAGTTATACCAGGGTGAACTCTTAGCCCAGGGCTATGGATAGCCCTGGGCTAAGAATATGCAGTGTGAAAATCCTACTAAAGTGAAATGAGAAAGGGATTCAACTAGAAAGATAAACTGTATAGTGAAAAAGAGGGACAATGTGGGAAGAGACACTAAAAATAGTTTCATTATCTCTGAGCACTACAGCTCTCTGGGGGGTTCTCATTGTTCCCAACATAACGTTAGAAAAGGAACACTTCATACTTACACATATCTATGGTTTCCCCTTAATACACCCCAGATGGGTACGCTGTCACCAAGCTCTGATGGGTCCCATGTGCTGTGTGCCCTAGTTTGACACTGCAGTGTTGTATTGTAAAACAATATATATATAATATAATAAATTAGATCTCAGTGGCTCACAAACACACCATCTAATCCACCCCAAATGATCACACTATAAACAACTGGTAAAATCTAAGAGATGCATATCCAGCACTGCAGTAATGGAGCCTCTGTATTGTGTTGCTTTAGGATTAGACAGCAGTGTTATCTCAGGATTAGGCAGAAGTGTTATCTCAGGATTAGGCAGCAGTGTTATCTCAGGATTAAACTGCAGTATTACTTCAGGATTGAAAGCAGTGTTATCTCAGGATTAAACTGCAGTATTACCTCAGGATTAGACAGCAGTGTTACCTCAGGATTAGGCAGAAGTGTTATCTCAGGATTAGGCAGCAGTGTTATCTCAGGATTAAACTGCAGTATTACTTCAGGATTGAAAGCAGTGTTATCTCAGGATTAAACTGCAGTATTACCTCAGGATTAGACAGCAGTGTTACCTCAGGATTAGACAGCAGTGTTACCTCAGGATTAGACAGCAGTGTTACCTCAGGATTAGACAGCATTGTTATCTCAGGATTAGATAGCAGTGTTACCTCAGGAAGAGACTATGCAGTGAATCCTGTTCATTTTCTGTCAACAGAATAAACCAGTGTCTCATCTATATTGTCTAGGGCCCAGTGAGGGTCTTTGAAATGCATGTGTGTCTCCTCCAATGTTCATCCAGGTGTGGATAGAATAAATGAAACATGTCATATGCTCTCCAAAAAGATTGGCACCAACACAATTGCCAACACAATTGCTTTTCTTAGAGTTTTCTTAGAGTTGTCTCTTCATTGCAGGATTAGATAAATGAACTAAACTCTAAGTAAAATAGATCTGTTTGCGCCAACTTTCAAGGTGTGACTGATGGTTTTCAAACCACATACCCTATGAGAACCCAACACCCTGTTGCAAAACCAAGAATAGGCAGTATTAATTAATATACACATTATTGTTGTTTCTTGACTCAACACATGAGTTGAGTCAACTTTTCTGTGAAACCTTGAGACACATCTTTCGACCTGTTTCATCTTGTATCACACCCCTGTGAGTCAGTCTGTTAACAGTCTTTCATCCATACCAGGGTGGTGCACTGGCAAACAGCTAAAAAGTCAGACAGCAGTTTCGTAGTTAATATGAACATTTCTTCCGGGAGGAAAAAGACCACTGTGTGAGATGGCATATGGTGAACATGCTGTGTATTGGCACAGGCCTATGCTTTCTGGAAGCTTTCAGACTGGTTTTCACATCTGCAGTGTTAAGGCTGCCAAATCAACAGGTGCATGTCACTGTTGCTGGGATTTAGCCTGTATTCCAGCTTGGGATTTAGCCTGTATTCCAGCTAATTCCTCATCATGCTTGCACTGACCTCTTAATGTTATTAATATATTCATATTATGAACCATAGTTTACAAGCTACAGCTTTATGTTTAGCCGTAGATGGGGAGTCAGATGGCTGAGCGGTGAGGGAGTTGGGCTAGTAATCTGAAGGTTGCCAGTTCGATTCCCGGTCATGCCAACTGACGTTGTGTCCTTGGGCAAGGCACATCACCCTACTTGCCTCGGGGGAATGTCCCTGTACTTACTGTAAGACGCTCTGGATAAGAGCGTCTGCTAAATGACTAAATGTAAATGTAGATAATTCGGGGCAACACCTTATTTCTCATGCTGAGAAGTAAGGGATCATTTGTCCCGCTATATACAGTTAACGGACGAGTTTATAGCTGTCTCAAGTTAAATGCCACCTACCAGCCAATCAGAAACAACAGCAGCACCCCCGCCTGCACCCTAACGTTGACAGGTATGGTAATCTCACGCCAAACTTTTGATTAAAGTTGAGAGTCCGCAATTGAAATCACATTCTTTTACAATGAAAGTTTTCATTTAACCTACTTAACATAATATGGTAAGGCACACAGACCACTGTATAGCCTTCTATACATGTCGCCATGTTCACACATCTGTGTTAATGTGCAGCCCTCTCCATGTTCCCACAACTTTGGTCACATGGCCTGATGCCAAAGTTCCACAGCTGTGTGGACCTCCAGAACTAGCAACTAAACCCTCATTGTACCATATATCCTTGCTCTTTCACAGCAATCTCAAATAAGCTGTATCAAGTTCTAAGGACGTTTTATATTTTGTTGTTTCTAGACTGGTTGAGATGGACTCTTTTGACTGTGGCTGGTGTGGATGTGATGTGTGAGGAAACCATGAAGACCAAAAGGTTTTATATTGCTTTGCAGGTTACAACAGCCTATTGAATAAATGGCGTAATGTTTTTGATGGAGACATGATAGCACCAACCAGCATGGTTGAGCCTAGCCAGGCCACAACTGATTTAAAAGAAAGTAGACGGCAAACAGTAGTCAGCACAGCCATCTCTGGTTTCAGAGACGGGGCCTCCTCTGCAGGACTGGATTACGTGGAGGTATGGGAGGAGGCAGGAAGGATTTGGCTTTTGTCCTTCTGCGCTTGGGACCCCGACATAAAAGGGGTCACATGGTCCCGTAAAGAACCGAATGGGTTAAGAAGGCTATCGGGTTCATTTACTGAGGGACTCAAACGAGAAAGATCTACCGTAGATTATTTTGTCAAGGCAAGAGGAACAGTTTTATAAAACCAGTTGGAAAGAAGACCGACTGCTTGCAGCACTGAGAAGGTGAGCGTTTGGGTGGTGGATTTTTATCCGCTACAAAGTTTGGTGCAGGGATGAGATGTTGGCGTTCCAACAGGTTGGCGTTTTCCTTTTTTAATAGATGACCATCCTCGGTTTTTCTTCAAAGTGTCCTTTTACTCTTGCGAACACATTCTGCGATTTTTCTTGACATCGTGCGGTGAGAGGCTAAACATTTGTACATTTTAGTCCAGTTAACCTTTTTTATGTAGTCTACTCGTTGCTAGTAGAATTTGCTTTTTGCGAACATTTACTCGGGGGCCTTTCTTTAAAGGTATACCAGTCGAATTTACTATTTGTTATTTTTATAATGTTTAAAAAAGTGTTTGAAAAAGGTTGCATTCAACGTATTTATTTATTTTGCTTTCAAGCTTGCCTCACGTGCGAACTCAACATTGTACGAAAATAAAATGACTGCAGACATGCGTCTAATTTGACTTTTTAGTCACTTTCGTGCCTGATCCAACACATAGCATCAGAAAGGCTAACCTCACATCTTCTAAACTACGTTCACTATGTCATAAACCACGTTTTCAGGACAGACCCCACAGAAGTCCAGAAAAGTGACTGACGTTTGTGGGATAGTATGTCTGGCAATAGGGCTTTACAAGAGGCACACTGTCAGGAGGATGGCGGTGCCCTCACCTTGCCCCCTGGACCCTAAACCGCCGCTCTCTGTTCTGAGTTAGTCTGGAATGTTAACGCGGTGTGGGCGCTGACCCGTGCAGCCTAGTAGGCTACCTTCAGGATCCTTCACCTCCCCTCCCCCCTACTTCGTTTTGTCTTTTTTTCTGGGGGGCGGGGGGCATGTTAAACTAAGAAGCAGCAACTAACTCAAATACTGTGTGTGAGTGTGGACGGCGCGTGTGTACTCAGATGGTCAAGCGGGCTACCTTGTCGTTCTGTTTGGTCGGCACAGTTGGCTACTCAGAGGACTTGTGTTGCCGTTTGTTTTCCCTGTCTCAACTTGCTCAGTGACCCTCCGAGTGTGCTGGTGGTGGTTTGTTGACCATGCCTCACTGTCGGTTAACATATTTTCGCTTGATAGTGTTTTAAGTGTAGTGAAGGTGGTTGTGTGTTTTAAGTGTAGTGAAGGTGGTTGTGATATGAGTGGTCACACGTTCCTTTAATGATTAACCCTGTTTATACTTCAACGCAAGGTTTACAGAAGCACTTAAGTTTGAGAAGTTCTTGCAAGTATATGGAGCAGGAAGCCTTTGTGTTGGCAGTGCTCTGTTGCAGCTGTAGGACACAACTTGCTAAGCAGTTTAGAAACCATTAATGATGCATTGTAAAACAATACATATTTTATAAAACATAACATATATACAGGATGAACTTCGAGACTGGAGCCACGTGAGTACCGTTCCAGGATTTAAGACTAACTTTGTATGACGGTGTCTATATTGGTTTTGATAACACCACAGTTTGCATAGCATGGGGATTAAATATCATCCCAGTAATTGTGTCCATAAGTAACTTGAGCCAAGATGTGGCCTCTTGGACAAAACATTTCATTTCTGAAAGGTGTGGTTTCTTGAACACATCACATTCAACATAGCAGTAACCAACTGGAAACCCAGCACCAAGCAAAGGGTGAATGAATATCAGATCACAAAGGAGATTTACTGTGGAATAGCAGATGACTTTAAGGAAAAATTCAAACTGTGAACTGGGGAAGAATTTCGTCACAAGGACATCCCTACACAGTGTAGCCAATGGCTTTTTTATTTTTTTTATTTTTTTTACTTTGTGACTGAAATACATTTTAGTCAGGTTAACGCATCTTCTTTTAAAAATGTTTTTCTGAAGTGGAGATCGGGGTTTGACCTTATGTGACTACAAGGGCTTATGGACCCAACCAGTGATCATAAACAAACACACCGTTGAGTTGATCCTTTCCTAAAGCATTCGTAGGGCAAGGCTGTATGTGAGGATGTTGCCAGCTTATCCCAGGACACAAATCATTCCCAAGAAGGATATCAACAACAGGAGAGGATTCAGCATGATTCACATCTGTTGCTGTTTCTTTAGGTCATGATACTGCTAACTTATTCTTTTCAGCTCCTGTATTGTTAAATAATCACAGCCATGGCCTCACATCACTACACTGCCAGGCCCATGTTGAAAAATGGATCCTAACAGAACTCACCATGTTGATGCCAACCGTGCCTATTGTAAAAACGTGGGCTCTTGTATCTCGGGTAGGCAGTGAGGGTTGTGGAGTGAGGACGATGATGTAGGCACTCAATCCTTCTTCCACCAGCTATAGATGGATAGATCTGTACCTGAACACCATACAGGTTGTACCTAGGTAGGCCATTGGACAAGAGGAGACTTAAATGTGTGGTCCCAGCATGCTGGGACTTGCTGGCAGCTGCTTTGGTGCTGGAGCACAGCTGGGTCTGGATGGAAGAATGTCGGCCTAATGGCAGAGTGACCCACCAAGTCAGTCCCAGAGACCGCCAGGTCTGTGTAGGCATTCTGAGCATCTGCCTAGCTGGCATGGCTGGAAGGTTGTCAGGAGATTTATAGCGATAGCATTCATGCTCTTGTGAAAATGCATTTTTAAACGGTCACATTTTATCCGACTACTGTATTTCAACAAGTTATTTAAAAAAGCTTAGCTGACTGGATTGTGCTTTTGTCAATTCTTGTCATCTTTTAATTCCTCCTTTCCCATTTCTCTTTCTCTCTGTGTCTCTCTCTCTTCGTTCCCCTCCCCCAGAGCTGACCAGACTGCGTGCGTACCTCCCTCATCATGAGCTGGAGTTTCCTGACGCGTCTGTTGGACGAGATCTCCCACCACTCCACCTTTGTGGGGAAGATCTGGCTGACGGTGCTCATCATCTTCCGCATTGTGCTCACGGCGGTCGGCGGCGAGACCATCTACTACGACGAGCAGAGCAAGTTTGTCTGCAACACCCAGCAGCCCGGTTGTGAGAACGTTTGCTACGACGCCTTCGCCCCGCTTTCACATGTCCGCTTCTGGATCTTCCAGGTACCTTTAGGAACCTCGGGGGGTAACTGTGAAGCTGTTGTTTGTTATAAAAGTCGTTTTATTACTATTACGACGACTTTGAAATAGATTTGAGTATACCACTCTTACTTACAAACCCTCTGCCCTCCAGGTCATCATGGTCACCACTCCCACCATTATGTACCTGGGTTTCGCTATGCACAAAATCGCCCGTATGGATGATGCCGAGTACCGGCCTCTTCATCGGCCGGGCAAGAAGATGCTGGTGGTCAGCCGGTCAGTGGCCAGGGACTACGAGGAGGCGGAGGACAACGGTGAAGAGGACCCCATGATTGCGGAGGAGATCGAACTGGAGGAGAAGAAGAAGAAAGAAGCAGGTAGAGACGAGCGATCAAAGATGGAGGATCTGTCGGGGGTTTTCCAAAGGGCGAAGATATGCCTGTGCTCGAGTAGCGCGTCAGTAGTCACGTTAGCCGGCTCTGTCATGCATGTCTTCTCACTGTCTTGAAAAGCGTGTCTTTGATCTTGGGGCAGGAATGCAGACATTGGGATCTGGAACTGCTATGTTAATCTCGCTGGATGCTAATGTAGGGTGTGTGTGTGTGTGTGTTTAGGCTCTGTGAAGAAGCACGACGGTCGTCGTCGTATCCAGCGGGACGGCCTGATGAAGGTGTATGTGTGCCAGCTCATCTCCCGCACGGCCTTCGAGGTCTCCTTCCTGTTCGGCCAGTACATCCTGTACGGCTTCGAGGTGGAGCCCTCGTACATCTGCACCCGCTCGCCTTGCCCACACACGGTCGACTGCTTTGTGTCTCGCCCCACGGAGAAGACCATCTTCCTGCTGGTTATGTACGTGGTGTCCACCCTCTGTCTCCTCATAACCGTCCTGGAGATCCTCCACCTGGGAGTGGGAGGGGTCCGGGACACCTTCAAGCGCCGTGCCATCCGGCAGCCCCCTCCGCCAGGCCCGCGTGGATCCTACCTCCAGGGGAGGCCCCTGGGCCTGATTCCAGCCTCTGCCCCGCCTGGGTACCACGCGGCCCTGAAGAAGGAGCCTCGCGGGGGGCTGAAGGCTGATCCCCTGGGGGACTCTGGCAGGGAGAGCCTGGGAGATGACCCCTCTGCTCCTGGGTACCTGGAGCACCTGAAGAGGCATCTGAAGATAGCCCAGCAGCATCTGGACCTGGCCTACCAGAACCAGGCGGGGGAGGGCAGCTCCGAGAGGAGCAACAGTCCAGAGTCCAACAACGCTGCCATTGCCGCTGAGCAGAATCGTCTCAACTTCGCCCAAGAGAAGGAGGCCGAGGCCGGGGAGAAAGGTACACACTGAGTAGGGGTGTGGGTGGGTGGGTGACTGGGCTTCTTATAGAATGAAGTTACATAATTCTGGCCAAATTTCTGAATCATTGTATGTCCTCAGGGCTTTAAATGAACTTTTTTACTTGGTAGCACTGGTGCTCCCAACTTTAAGAAGTTAGCAGCACCAGCAACATTTTAGAGCACCCACCAAAATATTTCATGATATTTTCAGCTCTTCAAATTTTCAGCTTGAATTAGCTCCCTGTCTCATGTGACAACGGAGCGCGGTGACATGGAGTGTTTGACCGCTAATTTTACTCATCTAAAATCTACATTAAAGTGAAGAACGTAAAGATTACGTTTAACTGGTTATGTAACGTTGGATGGAACGGTAGAGCCCTCACTATCAGTATGTGCCTGCCTGTCACAGCAGGCACATATTGTGCTTTAGGCTAATTAGCGAGTGTTTTGGAAAGAAATTAAAACAGGTCACACCTTAACGATTATTTGTACTCGCACCAATGCTCCCAAATATTCTTTGAGGTTGCACAGATACAATTTCTGGCGCATATACGACTAAAATGCTCGCAATTTATAGCCCTCTACTTCTTTTTCTTTTTTTTAAGTGTATGTGTGTACACACTGTCTAATATGTATTTTCCTCCCCTAGGAGTCCATGCCTGAATCAGCTTCCTGTGTCTAATGTCTGCCCTACCCCCATTCCCTGGCCCTCCTAGGACCAGCCAGCACATATGGGAAAGCAGTCAGATGACTGAAGTGTGTGTGTGTGTGTGTGTGTGCGCATGTGAGAGTGTGCCTCGCAGTATTTAAGGGCCAGTACAAACCGTGAAGATGAAACTGCACAAGCCTGGGTGTCTGGCATCAGCAGCGTCAGGGACTGGCTCTACCATACAGCCTGCCAAGGTGTTTGGTCTTCTGGTTCTGGTGGTTGCTTGTCACACGCTCACAAGCTGCCGGGGATCGGAGAAGAAGACCTTCTCCTCCCTACACCCCTGTTTGTTCAATCAAGCTTTAGTTAATTTTCTTTTTTGTACAGTTTTTCTACATTCTGTCCATTCTGGTGTCTGGAGTTGCCTGGGCCTTGCCTGTTCGCTTGAAATCTATATTTTTGTTATTCTAATTGAGAGGCTGGCATAGTTCTCAGTGGCCACAGAGGGACTTTAATGATCCCAACCTTTCCTGGAGAGTTCTTTTGCACAGGGATGAAGTTTGTGTGTATGCAAGGTACGTGTGCGAGCAGAGCTTTTTTAGCATGTGCTATTCCACGTGACATCTATGCTCCAAGCATGTTCCAACCACTCACTCTTTCATATTGGCCAAACCAATACCTGGGAAATGCTTGAATCACGAACTGACTACAATTGTTTTCCGATTTATATTGTAAGACTTCTCAATTGAACTTTTGACGTTAACTAATTCATGCTGGGGTAAATGGTGTTGTTTTGTTCTCATTATTTTAGTCAAAAAACCAAAGCAACTTACTACATGAATCAGTTTATTTGTACTGTGAGGTTTCAACTGGAAGCAGGTTTTGTGCCTGTCAAACTGTTTTGATTTTCCTAGGACATGTTCGTTCACGATGAGTACCGTTTTCGAAATGATTTCAGATCTTCAAAAATATATTTTTAATGGTGTACCCCAATGACAAGAAGTACCACGATTCATTTAATGTTCAGTATCATCCATATTTAAGCCGTTTGCCTCTTTTGTACTTCCTGGTTGCGAGCGAGGAGCACCAGGTGTGTCTCAGTTTTACCTGGCATCTCCTGCGTTGCCCCTTTCCTGATATGCAATCAAGTCTAAACATGCCATGTTTGGTCTTGGGATTTGTTTACCGAGAATGTTCTCTTCACTAACATAACCCCTTCACATCAGTATGTACAGCATAGTCATAAAAAAGAGAGAGCACCTATTGAGACACGCCCATGTCCTCGACTCTACTGTGACATGGATCTCTTTTATTCAAAGAATTCCCCGTGTAGCTGATAACGATCTTCATAATGGAACACTGGAGGGGAACAACGGCTCAGATTTCCTTCAAATTCTGTCTGATTCGACATTCTGATATTGGGATGCTTCTCCTCTGATGGTACGAAAAGAATCACGCTTTGAAAATGGAGAGTTGTTTTCGCACGTTGTGCTGTTTTCGCTGTGTCCTTAGTGGGGGGGTGGGTTCTTACCGTTTAAATACAGTCACATTTTTGGGTACAATGGATTTTGTTAATGTTTTGGCAAATTTTGTAATCTGTTACCGTAGATTATTATTTAGTGTCCAGAGTTTCAAATAAATCAAATCAAATCAAATTTATTTGTATAGCCCTTTTTACACGCAAGCATGTCACAGAGGGCTTCACATATGCCCATAGAACTGCCCCTCAACCAACCTAAACCCTCAAGGAAGACAAGGAAAAACTCCCAAAAAACTCAACAGGAGAAAAAAAAAAGGAAGAAACCTTGGGAGGAGCAATTCAGAGAGGGATCCCCTCCTCCAGAGACGGTTGGTGGGAGAGAGGAGCAGAACACAGGCTAAACATAGTCATACAGTGTCGATGGGTTTTTAAAACACCAAAATCCATTATTCAACTTTATAGATGTAGGACAGGACCGGGAGACTCGCGACCAGGTCCAGCGTTGGCTGACCGACGACCAGGCAGGTGCTGACAACTCAAACCCCCCACACCACAAGGGATGTGTGTGGGGGGGACAGAGAGAGGAGAGCAGGGATTAGAGAATGCCAGGAGCAGCTAACAAAATAAATAAATGAATACATATTTTGAACAGAACCCAGTGTTTTCTCTGGTGTTAAATAGTTTCTACCTTCCGTTAAAGATGCTGTAAAGCAGAACTGAAAATTATGTTTAAGTTCATCACACCACAGAAGAATGTGTTAACTACCCATCCAAATGGAAAAAAAACAGACAAGTATGTTAAATTAGGATTTGAAATCATGAGAAAATCAGCAGTCTTCTCTGCTTGATACTGGGGGGGCGTGTTGCCTGAAGGAGATGAAGCTCCGCCCCCTCGAATTTATGGAATTTAAACAATTGCAGATATCAGAACAGACCTACCTGCAGTCTCTGAGTGTTTTATGTGTTAATTACCGGTACTTTGTCTTTGCATCGTATCAGCTGAGTAACAGAATGCAACCGTCTGTGATCTGACGTAGATAGGTTGAGTTTTGCCCCGCCTATACAAAACCTGAGCTGAAAACGGGTGAGAAACTGTTCAACGGTCTAACTCCACATTTCAGTGCGACCAAGTTTTAGAGCTTTGCACATGCTTTCAGCAACTCATTTCACACGTATATAATGTACTGAGAAGCAAATCATGGAATTTGCTTTACAGCATCTTTAAAACATATTTTGGACGATGAAGTGTTCTATAGTGCCCTCTTGTGGTCTAAGGAAAAAGTACAGAAAACACTCCTTTGGGTCATTTATTATTTATTTAAAGAGGATGTGTCTAAACACCATGCTGAATAAATGATAGAAAGGCCACATCGAATCTACAAATCAGAAGCTAAAGTATATAAAAGGTTTCATAGACTAAACCACAGTCTCTTTTAATGCATAGTCATAAAGTCTGAACTCTATATAGAACTCATCACCCTTTTGGATACAGATCCAAAACATATACAGTACCAGTCAAAAGTGTCAAAATGTTTTACTGGTACTGTATAAACATCGTATTTTATGAAGGGAATTACCCAAACATACTGTAATCCATAAATTGACATCAGCTTGATGTTTTTGAAAGCTGAGTGAGTGTAGGGGAGGTCACTTCAGATTAGGTTTACAGCTCTCGCATATAACCCCCTAATCCCCCCCATCTAGATACAGCTACACTCCTCAGGTATGATGTTGGTGAGGGTCTCGTACTTGAAGGACAGGCCTCCGTCTGAAGTGGTGGTGAATCTCAGGGACTTCATGGTTCCTGGGACGGGGGCGCAGCACTGCTTAATACCCAGCCTGGTGGTGGTCCGCTCCAAGGCCGTGCAGTTCCCCTTACAGTAGAAGAAGTTCAGAACCTTGGGGTAGACGATCCAGTTGTCCCAGCCCAGCTCCTCGAAGGTGATGTTGATCTCCATACGGCGGCAGTCGCTGTACTCCTGATCCCCCTGTGAGGGGCGCTGCAGGTGGTCCAGGGTGGACGGGGACCAGGGGATGGTGACCCGGGCGCGGCGAGGGGAGCGGTCCGGCCCGCGGGGCTGGGTGTGGAGGTGGATGAACGGCGTTTTGTCGGCTTCCCCGGCCTCGCGACAGTCGCAAGCCAGGCAGCGCACCTGCAGGACAAAGGAGCCCTCGGCCAAGGCGCCGTGGAGGTGGAGGTCGAAGCGGTAAGTGACCCAGCCGTCTGCTGCGGCCTTGAATGGACCCTCAGCCGCTTGAAGGAGCTTCTGGTCCGAGGTGAGAATGAAGAGAGGGGCGGAGGAGGAGTTGTAGGTGGATGCTGCTGCCTCCCCAGCGTAGAACCAGAACAGGGCAGAGGTAACCATGGCCTCCTGGTTGTTGATGGAGGGCTGGAAGTAATAAGTGAAGTGTCTGGACGAGGGGTCCTCAGATGGAGGGTCTGCAAGGTTGCAGGTCGAGTCTGAGAAGACAGGAGGGAGGGAAGGGGGAGAGATGAGAGACAGGAGAAAAAAGGAGGGCAGAGTAGAGAACGAGAGAGATGGTGCTGTTGTGTTGCGTGTGCAGTTTTTCTCAATTGCTAAAACACTAAAACCCATTGGCTGAACAAAGTTCTCAGTTGCTTGAACTCATGTAGCTAATTGTGCAGTCTGTTGTCAATACCTTAAACCATTTCACATGGTAAAACACAATTTGCAGATCTCACATAGACGTTTCAGCAAAACTCTAAACACATTCTCATTCTCAAAACACCCTAATGCACATGTCATCCATACTGGTAAACACAAATGGCAACAATCAAATACAAACAGAGAAAACATGTCATTGACAAAACACAACCACTCGAAATTGATTTAACTTTCTTCAAATGATGTGACACAACCAATATAAGCCAGTTCAGAGAGCAAACAGGTTGTTGAAGGTGGGAAAATATTGCTTGTGATGTCGACAAAGTGCTCTGGCCTGACCCAGCCCAAACACCTGAAAAAAGCACATTGATCACATGTTTACTCCTTAGATTTTTGTCCCTTTTACTGTAGTATTGTATACTGTAGTACAGTGCATTGTAGGCTGTATACTGTACAATGAACAAATTGTATGGCCCTGAACATTGTGCTTTCCATTTGTTACAGTAACAGTACTGACTGCTCAATAGATTTTGACTAGTTGCAGGTTCATATCAACAAAGAACAAGAGTGAGTTGTGAGTAGTGAGATGCAGGGTACAGTACTGTATAGGGGTACAAGGAGGAGAAAGTACAAAACAAATTGCAAAGAGCAAAGCAGAGTAGTAATTTCTGATACATTTTGAGCTACTATGATAGAACGTGTTGTCGTTCATCAAAGGACAATGACGGATAAATATGAAATTTGTTTTGAGATTACGTAAAAATGTACTTCTCCTTGAGAACTATATGTTTTGAACAATGTGTTTTCAATTTTTTTGTGTATTGTTTACTGACTGCTTGATAGTGTATATCATTTTGATCACTTTGTTTATGATTTGAGAGCAGTGTTTGATATTGAGCACAGGTAAATCTGTTTTGAGGCGAAAGCTTGATTTTGAGCACAGGTAAAACTGTTTTGAGGCGAAAGTTTCATTTCGCAAGAGAATTCAGAGGTTTTGTAAATAGTGCTTGAAGATGAGGTTTTGTGTTTACAGTTTTGAGAAAATGGGTGACTGTTTCAAGAATGTGTTTTAGCAATTGTGAAAAACTGTAAAAGTCTGCCAGTGGCCCAATCGCTTCTGTCACTGACTTTGACTGTCTGGAACTAAGCACCGCCTCTCTTTCGTAATACTTTTTACCTGCATCTTGTCCTCACCCCTTATGGCTTCACATCTCGTTTTAATCAAGCGTTCGTCATACGTCATTGATATTTGATAGTTGTTCACTCAGCGGTTAAAATATGTTGTGTTCTGAAGCAAAGTGGGAATTGGGAGGGAGAGAAAGAGAGACGTTCCGACAGACTGACAGAAAGAGAAACTGAGAGACAAGGAGAAAAAGAGAAAAAGTGGATGGTCACAAAGAACAGATGGTGGGATTGAGGTCCGGAGAAACAAGTAGATGGTTCTGATTAGTTTCAGTAAGCAAGTTAGTATGGCAAGGCTGCCCAGACCTTTTCCAGAACTACAGTATCATCCTGTAGGTTATAGTCTCATGGTTCCAACCTTTAACTAACACACATTGTTTTAATTATGAACTGGTTGACGAACTGAATCGGGTTGGTTACAACTTAAAGTGAAAGCCTGATCTCTCCAGGGTAAGCGTTAGGGGTTAGGCAGCCCTGGAACCGAGGGAAAAGAGATGAAACATAAAAACCAACATTGGGAACAATAAGCTTTTCACCTGTGCTGGGGAATAGTATGACCTGGGTGTTCTCCTGGTGCTGCCGTTGGTTGTGGTGCGCCCAGGCTGCCCTGCCCACTCTGAAGGACCTCCGCTGGCTATGCCCAGCCTCCGTACGCTGCCTGCCCACCTCAGGGTCTCTGGGGACGAGCGGGGGCGCCTTATCCAGACCCAGACCATCCAAGACACGCTGACGGAACCAGTCCAGAATCACCTGGTTGGGCATATCCTCCTCCTGGCAAGCCCTGGCCGGGGGCACCGGGGTCTGTGTCCAGAGGAGCACCAGGATCTGCAGGAGCAGGGTGGAGGAGGAGGAGGGAAAGGAGAGCCGTGTAATCCACATTGTCAGGTACAAAATTACCTCCAGCTAGGTAGATATTTGGTCCAGATAGGCAAAGTTGTGGTCAATCACTATACGGTAATATCTCCTTATGTTGTAAAATCGCAGGTCTTTGCCAATGACGGGGGCAGATCCGCTGATCATAGGATCTGGTTTGTTGCTTTACAATGAAAAGAATAAGTAAGGAACTAAATACAGTGACAAATAATCCTCAAAACTTTCATACGCCTCAAATAAAGTCTGAACTGAGACTGTGTGCTCTGTAAGGACTTGTGTGTATCTCCTCTATTGTATCTCTGTCTCTTTGTTATCCCGCCCCCCCCCCCCCCCCCACACACACACACACACACAAACAAACACACAAAATCCTTTCTTACTCCCCCATGTTTTGACTTGGTGTTTGGATGAGTTCTGGACTATCTCCTCCCTGAGGGCAGGGGAGTGAGAGAGCGAGAGCTATGTTATTGTTACATCGCCCAGTAGAGTTGGGAGGTGACCTTGACCTGTCTGGTGGTGTTACAATGAAGCATATCACTGTCTGAGGTTCCATGGGATCAGAAAGCTACGAACACACACACACGCACAGAGATACGCACACACACAACGTGAAGATAACACCTCAGTACTTACACGTGGTCCTACAGGTCCAGAGGGGCCACTCTCTCACAACACGCACACACAAACGCTCACACAGTTACTGTTGCTGTCTGATACAGTCATTTTCTTACAGTACAGAATGTTGTCTGATAGAGTGATTTAATAACAGTACAGAATACTGTCTGATACAGTAGTTGTAGAACGATACGGAATATTGTCTGATACAGAGAGGTTCTCTTCCAGTACAGAAGACTGTCAAATATAATAGTAGCAGCCCACATGGCAGAGCCAGAGTGGGAGGGAGAGGGGAGGTGCAAAGAGGCAAAGTACCATCAATAAACAGACAGTATATATTGTCCAAGAAGTTGACGGGGTGTGTATCAATTATTTATTTACAGGTCTGACAAGAGCCCTTTTCCTATTGTTGGAAATTTGATCATGTATCCATATATTTAAACCCATCCATGTTGAAATTCAGAAAATTGTCACTGCAATGCAGAGGTGGACAAAGTACACAGCTCCATGACTTGGGTCAAAGTCCAGATACTCCTGATCAAAATGACAACAATTGAAAGTTGAGCCAAAATGAATGTGTAGTACCTACTTTCTGATTTAATGTATTCATTTATCAGGTGATTTAATCCCAAGTGTTCATCCTAATATCACTATTGAAACTAATCTTGCGGGAAAGACAGATTTTTTTTTATTTGTTATTGAATGTGAAAAAGGGATAGAAGTACAAAAAATAGAAACAGAGAAAATTGATTAGAAAATGGAGAATAAAAAGATATTTAAGAAAAAAACAAATTTTGCAGTGGTTTTGGAGGCTAGTTTTGGGCTTCACTGTTGGCTTGGTCATCGGCATAGTCCGTGGCTTTTTTCTCCCAGACTTGGTTCAGGGCCCCAACTGTGTCTTGAAGCAGGTATTCAAAAACATCGTCTGCCAGTTTCATTTTCAGTTGTATTCATCTTCCTGCCAATTCTGCATTTGCTGTTGATCCATAGCCATAGCCATAGATTTAGTCAAGTTATATATGTACGTATAAAGAGAAAGAGTTGTAGTGTGCTGATAGGGTACGAGAGGAACCTTAGTTCAAGTCTTACCAGAATTTTGACGAATCTAGCGTGCTTTTTCCTCTTGAGGCAAGCACTGAAGGTCATCCCAAATTTTTGGGTTAGATCAACTTTGTTGTTTTCAAAACCTCGTCGGTTATTAAATCCTGCATTTACATTTACATTTAGTCATTTGGCAGACGCTCTTATCCAGAGCGACTTACAGTAAGTACAGGGACATTCCCCGAGGCAAGTAGGGTGAAGTGCCTTGCCCAAGGACACAACGTCAGTTGGCATGACCGGGAATCGAAGTTTGAAGCCTCATCTGTGGAATTTCCTATGCACAGGCTTATGTCCAATTTCAAATGCTCTTGCCACGTGTCTGTAACTCAGGCCTCTCTTGCCTAAAACTTTGACAACCTCCACTACCCGTTCCAAAACCTGGCGTCTCTTCCTCACCTGGTTGCGGTGCACTGACAGATATTTGCCCCCAAGCAGGTTGTTTATATCAGCAATAGAGCAGTTTAAAAGAAATGCTTCGGCACAATTTCTATGAGTCACGCTTTGCTCGTGCTCTTCAATTCTTTGTTGCACATGCCTCCAGTCTGACATTCCACTCAGAAAAATATTGGGGTCGGTTATCTTGCTAAAAGCCAGGCACAAAAAGCAATATAAAGAATGACACTCACTACAGTACGTCAGCCACTTCTGTGGTTTGCCTTCTCTATTAATGAAGGCCTTCTTGACAACAGGGTTATTTGTGTCTTGTTTGGGATGGTATTTTAAAAATGTTTGCAGGATAGCAGGATCAGGACGAACAAAGTAGTCTATAGCCTGTTCTTCCCTGGCTGTCTCCTTGACCTCTACCTCAACAACCTGGCATGATTAGACAGACAGAGAGAGAAAGGGGTGATTGGCTAGGAAATACCACAACCAATTACTTGGAAGATATATACCTACAATTTACAATTAAAACACAACCATAATAGTAATAAGCAAACAGTTGTTTACTTCATGGAGTTTTTTCATGGTATATTAATAACTTCTTATATTCAATACCATACAGATACCTTTTGATACCATTTTACCTATGCTTGGTGGCCGCAGTGGTTAAAATAGGGTAACCTAGTAATACTGTGTCCTCCAATTTAGCTAGATAGATAATTAATTGTATTTCTTATAACTACTAGCCTATAACAATTCTGTTGTGTGAGCGTGGTATATGCCCATAATCTTCCCCTTCAGTACTTCATTCATGTTATTGGATTTTTGCAGTTACGACGTAAGGCGCACATTAACACACACACACAGCCTCCCTCCCTTCCTGAGAGTCCCTGTTAATTTGCCTACTCCTTACCACGTCGTTAACTACTCTTTCTTCTTCCATCCTTTCCTCACTCGCTCCCATGGCCCTGTCATGGTCACTCTCCTCCTCGGCTTCTTCCCTGACCCTTTCAATATCTTTCTGCCACTCTGAGCCAGACACCTCTCCTCCTTCCTCTACTACAGATGATGATGTTGAAGCCCCCCCGAACATGCTCGAAATGTTTGTACATTTTGCGGCATCCGCCTGTAGATTTCTTAGCTTTTTCTCTCTTAGCTTTTCTGCGCCTCCCTTGCGCTTTCGTTTCTCCATTCTTATCGATGCAAAACTTTAACGATGCCAAACCATGTTAGGCATTAGCCAACAGCTCGTGTCTTCTTGGATTTGATTGGGTCAGGCGAGTGCCAATTAAGGACATTAACCAATGGGCCGCTGTCAGTTCTCTATGGGCCGGCCTGACCAAAAACAAAAACAATGGGCCCCTGTCAGTTCTCTATGGGCCAGCCCGACCAAAAAAACAAAAAATACATTAATTATATCGGCGAGTCGGCCCAAAAGTGCGTCGGCCGGTATGCCAGATGGCCAGTCCAGCCCTGCCCATGGCCTCAAGGGCTTCTCTCCCTGTGGGTAGATATCCTTCAGGATCTCCCAGGTAAGGTCAGACACAGCCTTGACAAATCAACAGAAAGGACAAAGGTTTAATACTTACCTACAATATAATGAAACCCACTTCATATGAGATACCTATGTAGTACATTATAATGTCTTAGTATACTATATGTCAATGAAACAATCCCTGTTTGACACTGTATTGTCCTTGGGTGTTTGTCAGGGATCACTTACCATCCGGTAGCTCCGCCTACTTCTGGTGTCCAGATCATCTCCCTGAGAATAGATGCCCAGTGGGATATCTGGCTTCAAGGCATCAATGAGGACACGTGGGCCCCTGCCCAGCTGGCAGCTCAACCACATCTGCTGGCTGGCCAGTTGGACCAGCCTGGTGACCCCTGCCACGTTGTGGGGCACCACCATTGGGACTTTGGTCTCAGGTTTGGAGAGCTCTATGGCTTTCTGTATTTTCCAACCTGCCTTGGACTTGGTAGTGAGGCTAAAGTCATCATCAGGGGTTAAAGTGAAAAAAAATCCTGAGCCTGAACTTTTTTTTTGTCTTCTGCTAGTTTTCTACACAGGGTGACCAGTGGCTAAGAAATTGTGAATGACAAGTCATGTTCCGCAATAAATGTGCACAAACAAGTCGCAGACACAGTCAGTCATAGACAACGGTGTGTCAGCATTAACAGTTGCTCCCGGCAACGTTGTGGTAACACTACACTGACAGACACTATCAACATGCCAAAGAAGTAGGCAGATGTGTAACTACCAGAGAGCATCTAGGCATGTGCCTGACTAACATTAAAGGAATAGACCACCCAATAATCTAAATGTGTCAGCTGTTTCCTTACTTAGACTATTTTCAAGGTAAGAAAACAACTGGTAAATCAGGATGATTTTTTGGTGGTCTATGCCTATAAGTAGTAGCTAAGCGAATGTCAAATCAGTCTTACCTTAAAAAATTGACAGAGGTTTAGGTTGACTCTCCTGGGATTTCCTCCCTGTCACCCACGACGTTGAAAGACAATGGCCAGCTTTCACCCAGGACATCACAAATGGAGTAGGGTCAAAGATCTCCAAAGGTGGTCCATTGATGTCCACAAAAAGAAGATTGGACAGACTCTTTGCACGGAGCCTGTTGCGGGATTTTCTGTCTGTGTCATTAAATGCCGAAAATCCCCTCTCACATTCGGCAGAGGTAGTAAAGTAGGTTTTACTGGCAATCAGAAGTCTCTTCAGAGTCTCTCCCTCCTGTGTCCCTTCTAGTTTAAACTTTCTGAAGTCTTCAATTGCTTCTCTGGTTGGTTCACCAAGGAGTTTGGCCATCTTGTGCACCTCATTTTCACCAAACAAGACAAATTCTTCACACTTTTGAGGCCAGCTGGACTTCTCAAGGGGCCTTACAGTAACTGAACAATGTAGTCACTTGGCAGGCGGGCAGACAAGTTGTCAACAACTGCTTGGTAAAATTGAGGGCTATTTATTTTCCCTGCTCTATCACCAATAACGCTCACACCTTTAAACAGGCCATCCAAGATGCTCTGTTGAGCCTTTGCTGTTGACCTTCCACCCTGAATTTTCATAGCAGTTAGAATTTCAATTGTCTGTTGGATGTAGCAGTGACTGTCAACAAGTGATGTGTCTCTTCGCTGCAGTTTCAGCTTGCTCATTCTGTCAGAATGAGATCTCATTCTGACAGAATGAGATTTGTCCTCACATTCCGTTTTGAAATGATTTGCCAGAGCAGGGAAACTCTTCCACACTGCTCTCACTGTGTTAAAACTACTGGCAACCCATCTCATGGTGAAGACCTGTCCAATCTTCAGAATTTGTATGTTTAGCTCATTTGCTGCTTCTTTTAGCAACCGTGCAGTTTTGTGGGACGGATGAAACAAGCTGTAATAGCTTTGAGATGAACATTTCAAAATGATTGCAGCCACAGATTTTAATGAGTCATGTACAGCTAACTCAGTGTTTCCCCTAGGTTTACAGCTTTGGGAGGGGGGGAGGGCGGCGGCGGGCGCGACCATGAGACAGAAATGACTTGCCGTCGTGTAAATAACATACGGCCATTTTGTTTGTTTAATAAAAGAGCAAGCTATAGACCTGTTTTATAGGAAAGGTCACCTTAAATGACTTATTTTGTGATCTAGCGCTATATTCTTTAAAAAAAAGAATTAACTTGACCTTCCAGGGGCGGGGGGTGCCGTTGGGGGGGCGGAGCGCCCCCCTAATATAATGGTAGGGGAAACACTGGCTAACTCCAATCGGTGAGCTAAGCAGTGAATGGATTTAACGTTGGGAAAGTCATGTTTTAGTTTAGCTATGACTACATTTTTGTAGCCTGTCAAAACTGAAGCTCCATCAGTTGCAATGCTAACTAGAGAGGGTACAATTTCTGGGGAAATTGTAGGGTGTGCTTTCTTGCGTCGGTTGGACAGGGGTCCGTTTTTTAATGACATTTTTACAACCGATATTTCTGTATTTTATATAAAAATGCATACTTATTATTTATAAAGATTACATAGATTTAAAAGCATTTTTTTTTGCTGCTCATTTACAACTGAAAATACGAGTGAAGTGTAGAATGAAATAGATGTCTTCTCATTTCCCCTGCAAGAGGCAGCCTCATCGTTGAATCAAAACGAATAAATTTGGCAGACCGGTGTACAAATTGACCTAATCTCTAAGACTTAAACGTCCTTTTAAGTTTTCCCTTCTCGTGATATTTTCAGGCATTTAGCCTACTCATATTGCATTCATTCATGAATAAAGAACCCCCTTTGAAGATTATTCTACGACGTTATCGGCAGTAGAAGATGGAATCGCGATTCAAACAGTACCATCTGCTAACTGAAAATATGCCCCCAAAAACGTAAATAAGCTTGACATTTATTTAGTGGAAAATCGCTCATTCATAAAAAGCTCACTGGTAGCGATCATTGTCAGTAACAACGCAAAATGCGATATAGCCCTGTGTGGAGAAGCTTCCCCGGTAAATTGTATTACTACGGTACAGTACTAGACTACTGCTGTGTTCATCTCGGTAGCGATTGCGTTGGTTGAATTGGATTTAACGTTCCGTTGTACGGTTTAGGCTGAAATTAATTATTTTCATGAACAGATTGACAAAGTTTAGGCTGTGGCAATGAAGTTCAGGTTAGTAGTTAGATAGACTTTTGATTTAAGTAAGGGGAGTGCCGAACATGTTCTGTCGCCGTTTGACTTCCTACAGCTGTGTAGATGTTTTTGTAGTGTCTCGCATAGGCTACAGCGTTGCAGTGATACACTGGATTGAAACCACAGGTAATGATAATTTCACTCACAAATCGTTTACTTGTAATCTAATGTCATAATAAATCCTACAACGAAAATGTATATGTGAGGAATGTTTATTTTAACGATTGAAAACAGATAACGCTACATCATAGACCACTGTAGTATGTGTTGCCCGGGCAACACAGGCTAATGTCATGATGCTAATACTTCAGTGAAATAGTAGACTACTGTTTCCGAAAGTAGATGTACTTCCTTAATAATATCAGCTTATACTGTACATTACACATCACAATTGTGTGTCATATCACAAAGTAAAATGAGTAAATAGTTATCACCCTGGCCTCTTTGCTTGTGGCGTTTCTGCAGCTGCCTTGCAGTAAAGCTATAGTTAGCCTAGCTATCCCCCAAGTTAACAGATGCGAAACGAATGTTCTGCCAAAGGTAGTCACGCGTGTTTTCGTGACGTTAGTGACGTTAGTAACGTCAGTGACTGTGGCTAGCAAATTAGCCACCGTTAGCTTCACTTTTCGCCACAAAAACTTAACTTCAGCCTAAACCATGCAACGGAACGTAAATTCCAATACAAGCAACTCAATCGCTACCAAGACGAAACTTTTGACACCTACGTTGTCTATGTAGGCCAAATATTGACTGAGTTTTAGGGGGGCGAAAATAAACAATAAATAATAATAAATAAATATATATGTGAGAGAACAAAGGTTGTGCTCTCGCCGAAGGCTTGAGCACACCCAATTAGGTTTCTGTGCAAAAACTCATCACTGAAGCCAGCTTCCACCAAACTTCTTCTCAACGCATTATAAATGGAATTGGCATCAGTGCAATCATTTATTTCAACCAGATCTAGAAAAATGTTATCGATATCACCATCTCCAGTTACATCGCATCTGATGAATATGATAATGTATGCTAGACCAAACACTGTGCTCTCATCAATTGTTAAGCTAATGCGCGAGTTCTTTTCTTTTATATTTGACACCACTTTTTTCTTCATTTCATTTGCAATCTTTCTTTTGCAATTGCATATGCAGTTCAGAATGAGGTTGCTGTTTCCAGGATTAAACTTGCATTGATTTCCATAAATGTTTTGTGCAGGGTTTCCTTCTGTTTCTGGCTGGCTATTTCAGTAGCCCTCTGATGTGATGCACTATCTGTGTTTGTAGAGTTTCTTTTAACTTTTTACAACTACTGCTCACTACTCCATTGATCCTTTCATCAGAAAAGTGCATTCCAGGTCGTTTGTCAGACAGTAACAAAGTCTTTACATCTCTGCATGAGCTGCATCCCAATTTACCATCCTTTATGTACAGCCAAGGGTTTCTGTCCTCCCAGCCATGCCACTGCTCTCTTGTCCAGCAATCAGGGGTTTGTTGTCCTGTCTTCTCAGGTAAATCAAGTGATGGTGGATAATTTTGTGGTGGATGATCTCCAGGTCCTTTGGCCTTAAGAAAGATATTTGTATGTTGTCAAGACACACATGACGAAGAGTCAACCATGATGGTGTAATGCAGGGCTGCCCAACCCTGTTCTTGGAGATCTACTGTCCTGTGGGTTTTCTTTCAACCCCATTTGTGACTAACCTGATTTAGCTTTTCTAGAATTATTAGAATCAGGTGTGCTAAATTACAGTTGGAGAGAACCTACAGGAGAGTAGATCTCCAGGAATAGGGTTGGGCAGCCATGGTGTAATGCTTTCTTTACTATCAGTAGACTAATATGCTAAGACTTGGCATATTAGTTGAGAACGGTAGGGTATGATTGTTGTGCATTCCATCAGTTTCTGTAAGTACTATTTGCCTAAATATCTGCTATGTTGGCATAAATCTTTAAGTGCAGTCTCCTTTCTAACTCACCTCTTTGCTACTAGGTCCTGCCTTCTGCCTCCTGCCTTCTCACTGTCCTCCTGCCTGCTGATTGTCATTCTGACCTCACTCTGCTTCCTTAATACAACAGCACATACATGTAAAACTCACCATCATCCATACTACCCTGCTCAGTATTAAGCCTGCATGACAACCACAAAAATACAGGCTGCATTACCATCTCTAAGTCCTAAAGGCCGATTTTTCACGGATACAGGGAACGCACTCTCCGACGTGGAACGCCCTCTCCGAGCCCCTCGGAGAGCTCTGCGTGCACTCTGATTTTCCTGACTATCCGTCCGTCATTTTACGGATACCCCTTGGCTGTGATTGGTCCGTATTAAGAACCGCTTGCGTCAGGGGCGGGGTTGCCGTGACCAACAAGATTAACAGAATCCTGACCGCCATTGCTGTAAGTTTTTACAATTCATATTTCAGCTAAACAGTACATGTAAATCAGCATCTGAATTAAAATGTGACGAGAAATGGGCATTGTAGTTGCTGAAAATGTGCTTATTTTATTGATGAAACGGCTAATTTGTAAATTTGCTCAGACTTTTCGATAACCTAGCTAGCATTGCAGTGCAGCGCCACCTACTCTTCTGGCGGTGAATTGTTTTCAGTGATCAAAATTACACGTACACCCCCCCTCCCCGGGAAGCAATCAGGACGCGTGATATGCACCTGTTTCGACCATAAATGACCATTCCACAGTCTTGCCCTCGCTCTAAATACAAAGTCCCTGAATTCCGGGAAATTGTATAGCATTTGCGGGCGTCCGGGAGCCGCTATTGAAATGCGGGAGACTCCCGGAACTTCCGTGAGACTTGGGATGTCTGGAATTAAACGCCGCCCTCGAATAAACGCTGCCCCTCGAATAAATACTGCCCTCGAATAAATGCTGATCCAAAAATTATCATTGTGTAAGAAACGCCGTAAAGAATATGTTGTGCTTATTAAAGTTATGCATTGTGCTTATTAAGGTTATGAACTTAAAAGTGTGCTCAGGCTTAAACATTGGGTCTCACACTGGGTGTGGGAAGCAGGCTGTTCTTTGTGTCTCTATCTCTTCATTTTCAGAAACAACCTTGAAACCGGGTGGAGACGGCACCCGAGCAGGTGGGACGCGTAGGCAAGAACAACTCCCTGATGCACGAGAGAACAAGCTCAACCCTTTTTTAATACTTGTGTGTTTCAATTGCACTGTATAAATATATGCTGGGGAGGGACAGATAGCCAGTTGGACTTCGTGAACCAGCCCAAACTCTGTTGCGGGTAGGGAAACTTAGACAACCCCAGAGCTCTGTACTTGTTGATTTCCAACTGCTGCATTAAAGCTGATATTATCGGACCTCTGCGACTCCAGACCACTCTTTCTAGAACAGATTTGTGTCATTGGATACCATCATTACATATTGGAATAGACACAAAGACTTTGAATCCTTCAGCCGCAGCGCTTATTCGAAGAAATACGGTAATCTTTAAATTCAGTCCCGTCACATTGAGGACCGTGACCATTGCCTGAAACCTCTTCTGGACAAACGCCTGGTATCATAGTATGATACCACTAGGGTTTCCACCTTCAATACAGAAAAATAAGGGACGCCTGCCGCAGCAGGGGCCACACTCCTCGGGGCCACACGATGACCACAGGCCCGATGACGTGCCAGTGGTGGTACATCACAATTTAAAATGTTGAAATGTTTTCATAAAAATATTAAGATTGATACATGGACATTATAAAAAGATATCTGCTATTGAAATCAGTGTGAACAGATGCCCTCAGTCTATCTGTATATCACAACTCAAGTGGTCATTTTGTCAACTATGACGATAATAAACATAGGTCAACAAAGTTTGACATTGAGACCACAAAAAATAGCCCTTTGGAGTAACTTGTGAGAACCATATTATATTAACTTATCTTAACAGATCCATAACTTATTAACTTTAAATTAAACAAATGCTTTGATACTCTATTGGAAAAAATAGATATAGTGCAGGAGACTTGCAAATGATCTTCCATGAACATGATAACATCAGTGGACCAGAAGCAGTAGTGTGCAGTATTGGGGCATGTAGAGCCTACTTACTTTTATAAGTGTACTTCTTATTACGTGGGGGGTATCTGGACCTGCCTCCGCCATTCTTTCAAATAGACTCTACGCTAAGAGACCCACCTTCCTCTGCCTCTGATTGGCCGTGAACCTGATCAAACCAACGATGGCAGCGAGTATTACCCAATCAGGGGCAGAATAGGACGAGTCTTCACAGAATGCGGGTGGGATGATTTGCATGGGATGCTACATTGAAGACAACTCGGAAAATACGGGACAAACCCTGTCCCATATTGATTCAAAACGGGACGATTCTGTATTTTAACGGACGGGTGGCAACCCTAGATACCACACACATATACCGTATGTGTGTGTGACAAAAGGTCAATGAATTGACATTGACAAGTTCAGGGGGAGAAGGCTCCAGAAGATCCAGGAAGACAACTTTGAATGGATCTTTAAAGTTTATGGAGCAATAACCCAAGTGGTTGGTATGGAGTCCTGCCAAGTTGATCTCAGTGATGCATACCTGGAGAAGTGTCAGAGAGGTTGAGAAGATGGCCTGCACTGAAAGGATTGAACCACTTGAGGTGTGTAGTTCAACATCAAAATCAAACCCTCTCAGGAAGAGAAGTCCACCATCCAACACTTTGTAAGTAATCAGTACGGAGACTGTACATATTCATTTATTCAGCTATTGTTTGATTCAAGGTATAGAATGGCACTATCCTGATTACGTTTGTTGATTATAATCCTAAAGAGCCATCGAAAGACCCCAGGGTCCACATGCCAAAAGGTTATGTCTTCAGTGATTCTTCCATGTAAGCATGTGTTCTGCTTTCAGGATATCGCGAAAAAGAGGACTGACAAAGGGGAAAAGAAGGCCAAAGCCCAGGAAGATTCAGAAAACAATGTGAAGGAGAAGCGCAAGATGGCAGCACCCGTATCTGGGATATTTTGGGTTCATTTTCGTACAGTGGGAGGAAGCGAAGTTGTTGACCCTTGGGCCATACAGGGCTCTAGACTGCGACCAAATAGTCACATTTTGTGAGCAGGAAAACAAGACCACGCGGTTGCTGAGCGGTAGACCTACTGGCGACTTTCTTCTACAGAAAGTAGCTAAGGTTTGTCCAAAATGTCGCTAGATTTGTCGCTAGGTGCTTTTTTGAATAAAAGTTGCTAAAGAGGTCTGAAAATGTTTCAAAATCTAGCGACAAAGTCATTTGTACAAGCACTTATTTGCTACTATCCATAGATGCACCTTTACTTTAGGCTTTGTGTAAATAATAAATCCTCAAAACCACCATTTCTGTCTGAATACTTCTGTGAAACTGCTTAAAGTTTATTTAAATGTGTTATTAAAACGTTATCACTATGCAGCCATTTCTTTTCAGTCCATCTCTATGCTTTCAAATGTTTTCAGTATACTTCATTCGACAATTGGATTAGGTCACATAGCTGCATATCTACGTGGTCGTAAATCAATTAACAATCAAGTTTATTTTAATCTAAGCAAGGAGTCACGTTAATAGCCCACTGGGCAAATCTTGAATCCATCTATTTATTGGCAGTATGAAAGTACACAAACAAATCTGCAACAAAACTGTTGAGCTTGAATTAAGCTATATGGATATAGGGCTCTCACAAAATTTCCCCACATTTTGGTGAGGGGCACCCCGGCAATTTTTTTTCTTTAACCTTTATTGATGACAAATCCAGTTAGAAACGAACCTTTGCTCTCCACGGTCACAGAACTGATATAGATGACCCAACTAATATGACAGCAGAACACTTGAGTAAGCTCTTCCTACATGGAATACAAAAATAACAAACACAAAATGCATGTTTTTATATTTGTATTCCAATCCCTATGTCTCTACCTGTCGGCTTCAAACACAAACATTAATGTGCAGACATACCCAGACATGCAACCAGACAGAGTCACCTTGAGCTGTTTGAACAGCCTAATGTCAGGGGACTGATCTCTTAAAGATCCTGTAAAGTGGAATAAAAACGAGTTTCAAGTTCACCACCACAGAATAATGTGTTATTAACTACCCATCCAAATTCGAATGAAAAAAAAACACAGACAAGTATGTTAAATTAGGCTTTGAAATCGTAAGAAAAACAGCACTCTTCTCTGTTCGAGACTGGGGGGGGCGTGTCGCCTGAAGGAGCTGAAGCTCGGCCCCCTCGCTGGAAGGCGCCACCTCTCAAGTAAGCTACCTACGACCCAGATAATGGACGCTACGTCAAGCCGAACTAACATGCACTAACTCATAGCAGAGATACCTCTGGAAAAGTTATCTAGTATAATTATAACAAGCACACAGAACTGAGTGATGAACTGCTGGCGGCGGTGGATGGTCCAGGTGCGACCGGAGGATGAACGGCCGGGGGGGCGATGCTCGGTACCGCTCCGCGCTGCAAGAAAAGCCGTGTGTTGGTGAACCCCGTCTGTCTCTGGTCCATGTTAAAACTGTCCGCCGTGAAATGGTCAGTGCAGGCGGCTGTTGGAGTTTATCCAAAACTTTCCATGAGCGTGGCTCTTCACAAAATCTATCCACCTATTTTTCCTTTCATTATCAATAGGGAACTTAAATGGCATTGCAGCGCAGCTAGAGTTCTTGCATCAGGGAAGATGCAGTTGCGGGTGGTGGGAGACATCCTGAAGCTAGCTAGCTAGCTGATGTAAGCTATAACTAGAGAGGGTACAATATCTGGGGAAATTGTAGGGTGTGCTTGCTTGCGTCGGTTGCACAGGGGTCCGTTTTTGAATGACATTTTTACAACTGATATTTCTGTATATTTTATATAAAAATGCATACTTATTATTTATAAAGATGACATAGATTTAAAAGCATTATTTTTTTGCTGCTCATTTACAACTGAAAATACGAGTGAAGTGTAGAATGAAATAGATGTCTTCTCATTTCCCCTGCAAGAGGCAGCCTCATCGTTGAAACAAAACGAATAAATTGGGCAGACCGGTGTAAAAATTGACCTAATCTCTATGACTTAAACGTCATTTTAAGTTTTTCCCTTCTCATGATATTTTCAGGCATTTAGCCTACTCATTGCATTCATGCATTAATAAAGAACCCTCTTTGAAGATTATTCTACGACGTTACCCGGCAGTAGAAGATGGAATCGCGATTCAAACAGTACCATCTGCTAACTGAAAATATGCCCCCCAAAACGTAAATAAGCTTGACATTTATTTAGTGGAAAATCGCTCATTCATAAAAAGCTCACTGGTAGCGACCATTGTCAGTAACAACGCAAAATGCGATATAGCCCTGTGTGGAGAAGCTGCCCCGGTAAATTGTACTACTACGGTACTAGTAGACTACTGCTGTGTTCGTCTTGGTAGCGATTGCGTTGGTTGAATTGGATTTAAAGTTCCGTTGTATGGTTTAGGCTGAAATTAATTATTTTCATTAACAGATTGACAACGTTTAGGCTGTGGCAATGAAGTTAAGGTTTGTAGTTACATAGACTTTTGATTTAAGTAAGGGGAGTGCCGAAAATGTTCTGTCGCCGTTTGACTTCCTAAACAGCTGTGTACTGTAGATGTTTTTGTAGGGTGTCTCGCGTAAGCTACTACTGTACAGCGTTGCAGTTAGCTACACTGGTTTGAAACCACAGGTAATGGTAATTTCACCAACAAATCGTTTACTAATGTCAGAATAAATCCTACAACGAAAATGTATATGTGAGGAATGTGTATTTTAACGATTGAAAACAGATAACGCTACATCATAGACCACTGTAGTATGTGTTGCCCGGGCAACACAGGCTATAATGTCATGATGCTAATACTTCAGTGAAATAGTAGACTACTGTTTCCGAAAGTAGATGTACTTCCTTAATAATATCAGCTTATATTGTAGTTACATTACACATCACAATTGTGTGTCATATCACAAAGTAAAATGAGTAAATAGTTATCACCCTGGCCTCTTTGCTTGTGGCGTTTCTGCAGCTGCCTTGCAGTAAAGCTATAGTTAGCCTAGCTATCCCCCAAGTTAACAGATGCGAAACGAATGTCCTGCCAAAGGTAGTCACGCGTGTTTTCGTGACGTTAGTGACGTAGTGACGTTAGTAACGTCAGTGACTGTGGCTAGCAAATTAGCCACCGTTAGCTTCACTTTTCGCCACAAAAACTTAACTTCACCCTAAACCATGCAACAGAACGTAAATCCCAATAGAAGCAACTCAATCGCTACCAAGACAAAACTTTTGACACCTAGGTTGTCTAGGTAGGCCAAATATTGACTGAGTTTTAGGGTGGCAAAAAGAAATAAAAATAATAATAATATATATGTGAGAGAACAAAGGTTGTGCTCTCGCCGAAGGCTTGAGCACACCCAAATATATCACAGCGAGTACAAACAATTTTAAATCAGTTACCACTAACCACAAGAGCAACAAGTCTCTGAGCAAGAGTCATTGTGATCCTTGAGGAAACTAACATCGGGTCAAGCGAACCATTCCTAAGTACCGTTGTACTCCCGGAACAAGTGCGTCTTGAGCCTTTTCTTGAAGGTGGAGAGACAGTCAGTGTCTCTGATGGAGGTGGGGAGTTGATTCCACCACTGGGGGGCCAGACAGGAGAAGAGCTTGTGTTGGGACCGGGCGGTCTTGAGCGGTGGGACCACCAGGCGGTTGTCTGAAGAAGACCGTAGGTGACGGGTGGGGGTGTAAGGCTGCAGGAGAGACTTGATGTAGACGGGTGCAGTCCCGTTCACTGCTCGGAAGGTCAATACCAGGGTCTTGAATCTGATACGGGCCATGATAGGTAGCCAGTGGAGAGAGATGAGGAGCGGGGTTACATGGGAGCGTCTGGGTAGATTGTAGACCAGGCGGGCCGCTGCGTTCTGAATCCTCTGAAGAGGGCGGGTTGCACATGCTGGGAGACCAGCGAGCAGCGAGTTGCAATAGTCCAACTTGGAGAGGACAAGTGCTTGGACTAGCAGCTGGGTGGAGTGCTCAGACAGGTATCTCCTGATCTTCCGGATGTTGTAGAGGGTGAATCTACACGACCGGGAGACCGCAGCAATGTGGGCCGTGAGGGAGAGCTCCTCGTCCATGGTAACCCCAAGGTTCCTGGCAGAGGATGAAGGGGTCACCGTCGCAGATCCCAGGGTGATTGAGAGATCGTGGGAGATGGAGGGTTTAGCCGGGATGATGAGAAGTTCTGTTTTGGCGAGGTAAGTAATCCCCAGGTCAGGTCAAACACAGCCGTTATAGCACACATCGGCTTTCTGTTTTTTCCGACCTGCCTTGGACTTGGTAGTGAGGCTAAAGTCATCATCAAACCACTCTTTACCAAGTTCATCGATCAATTCATCAAGCTCAGCCCTCATTTTCTTGACTGTCGACGGGTCACTTGGGCATATGTCTTCTTTAGCCTCGCTGTCAACCAGTGTTGATGGGACAGGGTGAATACTGTTGAATGTTTCTTCAAAGACTACCTGTACCTGCTTCATGTCCTCATCTCCCTCTAAACTCTCCTCCTCCACTGCCTTCTCCTTCTACTCTGACTCATCACTCTCCTCGCTGACATCCATCACCTCCTCTACCAGCACAGTCTCTTTCCTGTGCCTCTAACAGCTCTTCCAACACCGTGTCCTTCTCATATCTCTTCTGGATAATCTGTTTTCTCCAGAAGTCCATATGACAGCAGAACACTTTGAGTGAGGTCTTGCTACATTAAATGTCACGAGGTCTTGCTACACGAGTGTCACAAGAACCCTCAAGAGTCCTCATCAGAATCCTCTGAGGTCTCCTCAGAGCTCTCTAACTGAGCTTCTCTCCCTTTGTCCTCCTGCGCAATTGCTTTGTTCTCTGCCTCGTCGTTCTCCACCTTAACAATCTCCTCCTCAATCACCTCCTCAATTTGCTCCTTTATCTCCTTCTCAATTTCTCCTCAATTTCTCCCTCCACTTCAGACTGAGCCCCCAACTCAACATTGGTGTTGTTCTCTTTCAGCTCACAGGGGCCTGGGACACCCTGCTCTGTCACATGGAACATCTCCTCATCTTTGGAGTGCCTCATGTTTGCCGGGGTCCCAATGCAGGTCTTTATGATGGGATCGGGAAATGTGGTCTGGCTGGTAAGTGGGTCTGGTGGAGAGCTGGAGAGGCTGTAATATACAATTATATGGAATGTTAATTCTCCCAACTAACAGATTTATTTTCATAGTTTCAGATATGTAGCACCCGTTAGTGCAGATTTTATATTAAACACATGATATCAACTTACTCTTTGTGTAGGAGTGATGGTGAGACTAGTGGAGTGATGCAGCTGGTGGAGCAATGGAGAGGCTGGTGGTGCTTGCCATTCCTGTAAGCAGCGGAGTGATGACGGAGCTGGTTAGTGGGGATATTGACGGTGAGGCTGTAAGATTAGGATAGAATGACGTCTGATATTAGTATGTAAATTGCCAGTTACCACAAACAAACATAACATTGCATTTTCTGAAGTAGATGAAGCAGATATGTTGACCCTGGTCCTGGGGATACACATACCTATAGAAGCTGAAGTCAATGTAGGTTGTGGGACATTTGTTGGTGCGAAAGTCAGACCGAGCACCTCCATGGCAACGATCAAAGTGTTTGATGGTGGCCTGGTTGTTGTAGGCCTAGATGTTGCTTGGCTTAGCTGGTTCTTCTTTTCTCTTTTTGTCTGGCTTTTACTTCCAAGATGCCCATCTTTTAAGAGCCCTTTTTTTCTTTCAGCCCTGGGGTGCTTTGCTGCGATTCTCAAACTCAGCTTGATGTATCTGTTGGTAAGTTTTGGTTCGGAACAGCTCCTCGATTTGCCGGACTAAGTCAAAGGCCTCTTGCGATGGCCGACAAAGCGCACCAGGCTTGAATTCCTTCAGCTTCAGTAAAGTACTGTGCTCTCCTTCAGGTTTGTCAGCATTGTGGTTAATGGCATTTTTGCATTAATTACAAATGTTGTAGTATTTGTTCACTTGATTTACAATGTATCCTGTCAGATGGTAGAGAGCGCAGGTCTCTGATTTAGTGAGGTCAGGTGCAGGACTGCGCTCCATCAGCTCCTCCACTCGCAGGGCAGGACTGGGTAAGGTCTCCTTTGCATCCAGAAAGTCAGCCAAAAGGCTGTTCTCATCTTCTTGATAGTTTCTTGATTTCATTGTTGTTAAAAACTGCCCAACAGATATTGACTTCAGTGCTTGGTGAAACTCCATTGCAGTTGGGACTTGATTCCTCTGTCGGATGCAGCCAAATAGGTTTTCCAGACGGTCTTGGGTAAACCTGCTGGTCAACACAAACAAGTGTCCCTGGGACAGCATGTCTTCTTGGATGGACAGTATTGTAGATGTTGCCATCACAATCCCTGTTTGTACAGGCTTCCAGCTACAAGCCCAATCTTCATCGCACGAAACAGTTGGATCGTGTCCTGGAGGAACTTGATGGCCTTTTGGTACTCCTCCATCTTGTGCCTGCTCAGTGCCATTACTGGGTGGCGAGAGGACATGAGGTCAAACCAGTGGTCTACCTGCTCCAGGAGCCATGCTGTTGTCTGGTAAGAGGAGGGTCGACGTTCCTTCTCAACCATATATTTCAGGCCAGCACTTGTTGCCTTGCTGAAAACATTTAGTGCAGGGCCTACCTTCATCTTGTCAAAATGACTGGGCTGAAGGGTTTTCATTGATACATTTGGAGCAATTTTCAAAGCCATCCCCTCTTGAAAATTAACCAAATCTTTCAGTGGACCAACTGAAGCTTCATTGGAGGGGAGGTTCTCCCTCTCTACCGTATCTGGTGGGATTGGGAACGTCTGTCCGCGGACCAGGGCACTCTTCAAGTTCTTCACCAGGTGTGGGACATCTGGCATGAAGTATAGCCTCCTGTCTGGTCTTGTTGGATGTGGGACAGACATTTTCTTGTGGTCCACTCCAAAGGCCTTCCACATTGCCCGATTAGGGCTGCCCATGTCAGTGGTGACGTTAATCACATGTAGCCCGATGGAATCTGCTCTATGAATAATGTCCAAGACAATGGGTTTGTAAATGGCCCCATTAGTGGAATTGCCACGGTTGTCACGGTGGCTGGCTGGCAGGTAGACCCAAATGCAGGACTCAGACCCAGGAGGTAAATTAAAGATTTATTTTACTTAAAAAAATAAAGTCGGAGAAAACAAAAGGCAGGTCTGCAGTAGCGGAGAATCCGTGGGGAATGCTGGAACGACGAGACGAGACTGGAGCAAGCAGGGGTATGAACCGGGTCTAGAAACAGGCAGGAAAAAAAACTGGTTATTAACAGTATACGATGTAAGACTGACTAAGGTAATTCAGACAGCCGACTGACGTGGATGATAATGACAACGTTGAACTGGCAAAGAGTGGATGGGAAACCGGGGTTGATATACAGATGGTGATGAGTAAATGATCCGCAGATGTGCGTCGTTAACACGGAGCGTGTGGACAGGAATGCAGGAGCCTGTAATTGAAAATAAAGGGACCGACAGACAAAGAAAAGACAGAGATAACGAAAAGGACAGGTTCAACCCAGGGACAGTACCCCCCCCCCCCTAACGGGCACCTCCAGGCGCCCGACCGGAGCAGCCCGGGTGGGTGCGATGGAAGTCCCGGATGAGAGAGGGGTCAAATATACGGGAACGGGGCACCCAGCATCGCTCCTCTGGACCATAACCAGTGTTGCCACAGTTACTTTGAAAAACACGTTACGTTACAGATTACTTGATTTTAAAAGTAACTTAATTACTTTACAAGTGACTTGACTTTAAAAGTAACTAACTTAGATTACAAGTTACTTTATTAGTTACATTCAGCAGCTGCCGACAACACCCCCGCCGCCTCAACATAAAAATAGGTGCGTTCGACTTCATGCAGCGCCGGCTTCGCCTGCAATATTACAATGCAATATTATATTACAATATTACAGTTGTATTATATTTATAGAGTTATTTACAGAATTACAGTACATAATGCAAATACAGGAGTTTTCTTTTAGTACAGAATACTGTCTGATAGGTATGGTCCACTCTGACACCTTCTTTCCCAGCACATCTGTGTTTATCTATATTTGTAGAAAATAAAAATGTATTTATTATGTGTTCTTTATCAGGCCAGGACCTTGACTCTGCCTGTGTGTGTCTGGACCAATTTAATAAGACAACATTCGAAGACACAGTCTTATAGGAGTTAAACAAGTTGAATACTTTCATCATGAAAAATGTGCTTGTTGCCAATATCATATGGTGTATATACACCATATGATATTGGCAACAAGCACAATCATACAAGAACATGTATGATTAGTAAACTTGTTGGCAATGAAAAATCACCTCCAGATCTCAGGGGAATTACTTTTGGTAAAGTGGTATGTATCCAGGTGGCTTAAATAACATTAAACCCACCTTTTGCGTCAGTGCTCTAACTGAAGCGATTTAGTATACATATATAGCTTATATGGTATATAGCTCTACAGTAGGCTTGCCTAAGAAAGGTACACACGGAAGAGATCTATCGTTCTCACGCCATGGAGGCCATGCCTTATCTCAGGGTCAACTAAGTTTAGCCCTGTGTCGTGCTGGCCAGCATGGTAAGTGAGACCGTGGAGCTGGTGATGGGGCGGGGGGGTGGTAGACGGACTCTGTTTTCCGTGACCAACCAACTGTCAGACAGATTATCTGTGCCTTTCTGCCCTCCCACCCCCAACACACCCACCCATGCACAACCCCACACAAACAAACCGACACACACACACACACACACACACACTCCATGTGGTGGAGGTGAGATCATGCTATGGAACCAGCACCACCGGTCTAGGGTGCCTGCCAGGAAGTATCTCATTAACACACGAACACACACAAACACACTCCGTTGGCAAATGTAAGCAGTTACACCATAGAGTCCAGTTTGAACCTCTTACAGTGAATGGTAGCTGCACTACAGACCTATGGCCACAAGATGGAGGGCTCACCTTGTTTGGCCACAGTGCATTGGGTGCGCTTTTGTTGTTTATCAAACCTACGTAACGAAAAAGAAATGTCCTGATGTCTCCTATCTTCACCCCCTTAATCTTACAGCTGTCTGCACCTCCCTACCTCTCTCCTGTGACAATAGTAGTGTCCAGGACATGACCTCAGACCTTTGTGTTTGTTGATAACACCATGGTACTCTATTAGTGTGTGTGCATTTGCGTGTGTGTGTGTATGTTTACATTTGCATGTGTGTTTGTGTGCGTTTGCTTTTGTGTGCGTGCATGCGTGTCTGTTTGCATGTGAGCGTGTGCGCTTACGCGTGTGCCTTTGCATGTGTGTGTTTGTGCATGCTTGTGCTTGTGTGTGTCTGTGCGGGTGTGTTTGTGTGACTGTGAAAGAGGCTCATTGGTGACATGAAAAATGTGATCTATCCAGGGCACAGCTGTCCCTTCGAGGCTGGGAGGCAAGGGCTGTACCCTCACTTAGCAGGGAGTTGGCAGAGGGGAGGAGCAGAGAGGAGAAGAGGAGGGGAGAGGTGGGAGGCATGAGAACTGAGGGGAGTAAAGGACAGAGCAGGGGGAGGGAGGGCTGAAGGGAGAGAGAGGTGACAAAACTTGTGAAGAGAAAAAAGGTGCATCAGAGCCAACAGACAACAAGAGGCAGTCGGGGTGGTGGCATTGAAGCCTTCACAGGTCACAGAATGAAAGAGACCGGTACTTTTACTTGTCTCTTTCTCTCTCTTCCTCTCTCTCGTCCACCCCCCTTCTCTCTCCGACATCTTTATACGATGTCTCTCTCCCACTCCCACCGCCCTTCACTTCTCTCTCTCTGACACTCTCTCTTTGCTCCTGCCCCCACCCCTCGGCCCCCACCCTCCGGCCCCCACCCCTTTCCCAGGGAGGGTGTAAGCTGACCCCAGACCCCGGAGCCCTTCAAAGGGGTCGGAGCTCAGGCTGCTAATGCCACATGATCCAGACAGGACTCGCACTCGGCTGTCCTGCCCGTCTGAGGACGCCATACACACCGCTTGCCCTAATTGATTTGAGATGAAACTTTTGGCTCTCCAGATCTCGTGTTACTTTGACTGGATTTTGTGAGGATGTGACAAGAGATTCCATCAATGGCACTGTCACCAAGGTAAGCCAAGTCATTAAGTTGATCAAATTCTATTTTGGGGTTTTACATAAGAGTTATTTCATGGTTATTGTATAACAATTTAATAGAATTAACTTAGTAACATGTATAAGGTGCTTATGTTATTGTAAATGTCGCCTCATTACAGTTGGTGATTGAATAGAGTAAGACAAACTGTAAGACAGCTGGGTTTCTGTGATTACACTTTAAATGCTTATACTACATGGTAACTACACAGTAATTACATAATTGTAACAATGATGGTATTTAACATGATAATTCATCATTTAACATAACATGACATAATGAAGATCACAAGTTGTGAGCGTTCAAAATCCATAAGAATTTTAGTTCCCCAACTTACAAACTACAACCTTCAGTCTACAGTCTGAATGTGTACCAGAATGGAGAGCTCAATGTTGCCGTTGGTGATGGATCTGGAGCTTCCGGAAGCCCTGGATGATTCCGACAAGACCCTCAAAAAGCAGGAGCCCTGAGGGTGTCAGAGGTTCTCAGTCACTACAGGACGGTCTTCTCCAGACATCTGACCCACCAGAACACCTCCACACCCCGAACCAGCTGCCAACTTGCCTGCTTGCACCATGGACATATCCCAAGTCTCAAACACAAAAAAAATGGCCGACATCAGTGGAGCTCACAACGGCCCCTCCAACATCCCCTCTAAACGGGCAAAAGTCGCCAACTTGGACCGGGTGGAAGCGGACCCCGGGACAAAGGAAGACACCCCCCCCCCTGATGCGGCCCTTCCGGTCTTCCTTCGTAAACTCCGCAAGGCAGCTGTAGGCACGGGATGTGACATCAGGCTGAGGGTGTCGGTGGGGGGACACCCGCGCCCCACCCTGTGTTGGTACCACAACGAGGAGGAGCTGCGAGCCCCCTCGGGCGACGGGGACGCGGGGGGGCTGTGGATCAGGGACTGCAAGCCTGGCGACGCTGGCCTCTACACGTGCGTGGCCACCAACAGTCTGGGGGAGGCCAGGAGCAGTGCTCTGCTGGCCGTGATGGACCTGGGAGAAGGTGAGGGGGGGGGGCGTTTGGGGGGGGGGGGTTGAAGATGAGGAAAGGGCTGTAATAGGTCAATGGAACGGCCGGAGATGTTGAAGGAATGACCGAATGAATGAACAAATGAAGCAATCTGTGAGAAGTTGCGTGGTATGTGGTTAATGGTGTCACTGGTGTGGTGGTGGAACGTGGCCTTGCAGCCTGCACTATGACCTTGCAGCCTTCACTATGACCTTGTACCAGTAGGAGATTTACGTTTTGGTGATGTTGAGGAAGGTTATAGTCTCTCAAATTTGCGGTGGGTCTAAACAGAGATACTGCTTAGGGTGGGTTTACTCACACACACAGTGCACACACACAAACACACACACGCACAAACACACACATGCACACAGATGGAGAGCAGAGCCATAATTATCCTGCTGGTATAAAAAGCAGATATATATTTAGGATGGGTTCTCTCACTGTGACCCCCATCGTCTGTCTCTGCCTTCCTTTGGCCTGGCAGGTGAACCTCCCACTGCTCCTCAGGGCAGCAGGGGGGACAAGCTGCTGCTGATGAAGTTCACTTAAAAGGGGAATGTTCAAAGGTCACCAGGAGTGAGGACTGGCACAACCATGCGTGCATGTTAGATAGAGAGAAGAGAGAGCGAAAGAGAGAGAGAGAAAGCAAGAGAGAGAGAGAGAGAGAGACACAGAAAGCAAGTGTGTACACGGCCCTACACATAATCTCTGGCAGAATAGAGTGGATACAGAATAGCTGAGGTCAGATGAAGAACCACACACCCCTGCTGTACTTCTTAACTCCTTTCAGAAGCAGCCCACCACTCAGCCACAGCCATGGAGTGAAGCCTACGAAGCTATGAAAGAATACTTTTGTTGCCTTGAATAAGCTGCAGGCCAAAAGTACTGGCCAGGCCAGTTTCATACCAGCCCTCTCTGTTATCAGCCAGGGAGAGAGTCTGGAGATGGCCTTCTGACAGCAGGAATCTGACAGACAGATAGCCTTAGGGTTCTTCTGAAAGGGCGGTCCTCTCCTCTCTGCCTCCAGTTAGACGTGATGATGTCAACCAAATGTCACGCTCACTGAACCCCCCACCACCTCTCTGTTGTAGCTTTCCCTCAACCCCCCTGTCCCCCTCGTTCTCCCTGACAACCTCCCCCTCCCTCCCTCCCAACTGCCTCTGACGTCTTTGGCTTCTGTCTGAGTCTCTCAGCTTATCACACGTCTCCCACACCATTCCTGACAATCTCTCTCTCTCTGTCCCTCACACACACACTCTCCCAGACCACGCAGGCAGGGCCCAGTTGTCCTATCACTCATCACCTTCTCTCTCTCTCTCTCTCTCTCTCTCTCTCTCTCTCTCTCTCTCTCTCTCTCTCCTCCCCTCTTTCTCTCACTCTTGCTATCTCTTACTATCTCCTGGTCTCTCTCTCTCTCCTACTCCTCTCTCTCTTTCTCTCTCTCGCTCTCTTTCTATCTCTTTCTCTGTCTCTCTCTCTTTCCCTCTCCCTGTCTACAGTATCTCTCTCTCCCCCCAGGGTATATTTATAGTGTGGTATGTGCCAGCAGCCTGGTATGAGAGGGCCGTGTGAATGCATGCGGTGTGTCCTGTTACACAGGCACACGTTGCCGATAAGTATAGCCCCTGACACTGAAGGCTTGGGGGCATGCTAGCCACAGGCCAATGCTTGCTTCATCAGAGTGACGGAGTGTGTGTATATGTTTGCATTTGTTTGAGAGAGAAAGAGAGAGCGATACAGACAGTCAAGGAGAAAGAAAGAGAGAGATAGGGAGATTGGGGGAAAAGAAGAGAGAGACAGATTGGATGAAAGTGTGATGACAGACAGGTTGACAAACAGGCAGGCAGAAAGACAGACAGATAGATAGACAGCTAGTAAGACAGATAGATAGATAGATAGATAGAATGAGAGAGAGAGTCAGACACCTCTGTCCCTTTAAGATATCAGCAGCTGGGATCCTACCAATCACACGGCTGACTGGGTTTCAGGTCTATGATCTTAATGTCATCTATTGCTCAGGATTGCTGGCCTTACTGACTCACCTAGTGAGGCATTAGCATCTGGTGTTTACATGTCTGACCCAGCACGAGGATAGAGGATCCCTCCGACTTACTTGGACAGTGTGTGTCTTTATTTGTCAAGGGAGAGATGCCAAGAGATAGAGATGATGAGAAAGGGTGTAACAGAAGGGATAGAAAAAATCAAATAGAGACTGAACCATTTTGAGTCGCTGCAACATAATAAATTGGTTAGCCTTTGCTCAAAGTCACAGATCTAACCCGATAAAACTTGTCTATCTTGCTTTTTGGTACTGTGTTTAACCCTTGTGCTGCCTTCGGGTCACATGACCCGAAGGCAGCCATCGTTGTGTTTACCCAATTTTACCCAATACAAAAACAAATAAAAAGAATTGTATTTTAACCTTTGCAATGTGGGGGGTCTGAGGCAGCCCGACGGTTCAAAGAAAATGCTTCACTTTGTTTTTGTATGCGGTAAAGTTGACGCAATACGTCGGTGGGTCACAATGACTGATGGGTCAGAATGACCCGAAGAGAACACAAGGGTTAAATGTCAGATACAATTCAAACATACAGTAATATTAGAATGAACTCAACCCCTTCCCTAGTACCAAAGTTGTGCCCCATCTCACCCCACCCTTCCCAGAACTTCCTCCTGAGTGAGTTTCAAACATAGTAACTTATGACTTCATGTGAATCTGCTGTAGCTCAGTGATGCTACGTGTGCAGCACAGCCACATTCAGTTGGAGTCAGGAATCCACCCCTAAGAATACATTTACTGTAGTTTTATGTCTTGGATGTAAAATTAACTAGATAAACATGTCTAAAAATGTATTACAACTTAGAAATGTTTTTGTCCCTGAGGCTAACATTTGATATCCTCATCAAACGGGTGTCCATTTTAGTCCCAGAGAATATAACCTCTCAAATTTATATGAGTCGTAAATACTATTTAAAAAAAAACTAACTAACAGCTTTGGATGCCACAACAAAGTCAATGTCAACTTTTAAAAAGGCTTTGTGAAGTTACAAGCTTGTTACGGTAATAGATTCATAGTAAAGTTTGTTTGGGTTTGAAGCCCATTGAAGCTTTTACTTTTAGGAAGTCTGCAAGAAGCAAGTGTCTGTTTTCCTGTCAGTCAACTTCCTTCTTGCAAATGGATTCAAAGTGACTGGACACCATAGCTGACAGGACAGTGGAGGTCATCCTGCCTTTGTGTGTGTGTGTGTTTATGTGTGTGTGTGTCTGTGTGTGTGAGTGAGAGAAAAAGACAGTATAGAATGTTTTTCTGACTGTGTGTGTATGATAGAAATAGAGTTAGCGTGTCCTGTTTGTGTGTGTTCTCATATGTGTGTGTGTGTTTGTGCATGTAATCCCCGGCTCATGAGTACAGAGAGGGGGAGCAGGGTCTATCCTGTACACAGCTTTGGACTGGGAGGTGGGGTGAGGGGTTTGGGGTGGGTGGGGGGGGCGACAACCCCACTCAAAATAGAAGACTTGTCCTGTAGGGTGTCGGAGTAAGGGGGAGCAGTGTGGAGAGAAAGATGGGAACAGGAGAAAGAACCCTGGGAGAGAAGGTGAACCGAGGGACCTACTAAGAGCAGCGGCCATCTTAGGATCTTCGCCCTCATCCTGGCCACGACTTGTGCAGAAGCCATTTTATGGAGCACCAGTTCACCTCAGTAGGAGCTGGGAAATAACCTGCATTGCAACAGGGAGAGGGGGGCCATCTTGATGAGGTCAATCTTGCCCCCGTGGGTTTCCCCCTGACTCAGCACTGGGAGAAGAGAGGAAAAGAGAATAGAAGAAAGGAGAAGAGAGAGGGATACTGTCCTCAAGGGGGGTCTGAGAGTGGACTGTGACAAGGAATAAAAGAAGAAAACATCCCTTTTTTTAAGACAGCGTAGAGGAAGTAAGAAAGAAAAAGAAAGAAAGGAAGGAAGGCAGACAGGCAGGCAGGACATCGGATGCAACTGGAAAAATGATCAGAAAGGAGTTGCTTGATGCTCGGAAGGCCTTGAGAAGTGTGAAAGTGTGAGTGGTCCCAGGAGGAAGAAACTGAAGGGTGAGTCTGAGTTGAGGTTGGACGTACACACACACACACACGCATGCATGTGGCTGTGAATGTATTGTTTAAATGCACTGGGAAATTCAACGCACTGGACAAGTTTAACATCCCTCTGTTGAATCTTCTCCTACAAAGAGACTAGTCACTTTACTCTCTTCACCTATAATGGCTGCCACTGAAAGTATTGTAGCTTAGACCAGTGTTTCCCAACCTTTTTTCAGTCATGGCACCCTTAAAAAAGTTTCAAAATAAAAATGACTTCACTCTACATATCCCGAATTCTCCTGATTGAGGAAGCGATGAGGGAGAGAATGTGACTAATATCTCCAATATTGGTTGGAGATATAGAAGGGGGCGCCAAAAAAAACAGTCCAGCATTTATTTATTTTTTTGCGCCCCCCTCTGAGTGGCGCCCTAGGCGACCGCCTATACCGCCTGTAGGAAAAAACGCCCCTGGGTTTTGCGCTCTGACTCTGCTAATGAAGCCCTTCGTACTCCCCATCATGGCAGCGGCCCCATCAGTACATAAACTGTGACAGTCCTTCCAATTCAACCCCCCCTGTTCAAGATACTCTGCTGTCACACAATATATTTCTCCTCCCGTTGTTTTGTCAGACATTGATTTACAAAATAAAAGTTTCTCTAATGCTGTCGCCATCTACGAATCGTTTGCCAGGAGCTGAGCGTGCGTGCCCACTAATGTCAGTCGACTCATCCAGCTACAAGGAACATTTGTTGAAGGCAGGGACGGACTGTGAGTAAAGGGTTAAAAGTCCCTGGACTTTTATCCAGTCTGGCCCACCAGAACCGGCCCCCGTATACGCCACCACAGCTGCCCTGCCAATGCATCCACATTCTGTGTTTGATGTAATGCAAATTAGGGAGTTTCACAGTTCATGCGAGCGTGCATGATGCGCGTGCGAAATTTTTGGGCCTTTATTTGAGCGCAAAATAGTTTTTAGAGCTTTATGTAAAATAAACATAGCCATTTTTCAATTGGTAAAACGTTGTCTAGTGAAGATGATGTCTTTTTTTCTCTTATTTTTCAGCCCCTTACGTTTCTTAGCCTGGTTTTCGATCGTTATATAGTCTCTACTAGCTAGCTTTCGATATCAGTGTCACTGTTGAGTGTAAGCGACACAAAGGGGGCGGGGTAATGGCTGCACAGACGTTCATTTGGAATAGACCAACCGGCCTTGGGGAAATGGGGGACGGCCAACCGTGTCGCTCAATCTTCTGCCAACATTTTATCAGTAGTTATAAGGCAAGCGGCCCTCCGGCTCAGACGTGTCTCGGCCCACCGGGAATTCTCCCGGACAGTGGATGGCCAGTCCGCTACTGGTTGACTTTTACACGGCACCCCTGCTCTCATCAGATGGCACCCCAGGGTGCCGCGGCACCCCGGTTGGGAAACACTGGCTTAGACGACTACTTCCTAGAAAGCCCACTATCGCTCTCCCAGACCCTGTGTGGCGCAGGGTGGGAGTCAACAGGTGTCTGGCTAACTTAAGTTCTCTGGTACCCACCTTATGAGCTACTCACAGTAGCCTGCCTGTCTGTTTTGAAGGTTCTAACGTTTTTAGCTTTTGTCTGTTTCTCTTACACAGCTGTCTGTCTGTCTGTTAGCCTGTTTGTCTGCCTGCCTGTCTGCTAAGCCTGACTATCTGTCAGTCAATCAGTCTGTCAGTCAGTCTGTCTGTCTATCTGTCTGTCTGTTTCTTTCCATCGTGCTTTTATCCCCCCCCCCCCCCCAAAAAAAAAACCTGGGACCTCTTATCTATCAAGTGCTTTACCACTTTTATCACAGTAATATTCCACTTTACCACTGAGCTATACCCATCTGTCTGTCTGTCCATCCACTTGTCTGTGTTAATACAGTGCTTTATCAATATTTCTATGTGCCCATCAAGACAACATTGTTTTGTGTACGTGTGTTTGTGTGATGTGTTGGGGTGTGTGTGTGTAGGGGTTTTCCCTTTTTTACTGGTGCACAGTCAGACAGCACACACACACACACAAACATTGGTATGGTCAGTCATGTGTCGAGGATTAAGTGGTAAGATCAGGTTGCAGACTGGCACTGCCAACTACGCCACTACAGCTGTTATGTGTCTGATAAACATATCTACCCACTGACACACACTTTCTCTCCATGTCAGGTTCCATTTAGAGAAACAGACAATGGTTTTAAGGAAGAGTTGTAGAGTTGGTAGGACTGTGCTCTCGCTTCCATAGTAACTTCAGTTTCTCACCCTTGCTGGACTGGACTGAGCTGGGCTAGACTGGGCTGGGCTAAAATAGATTGGGCTGGGCAAGATCTGGGATTAATTGGGCTAGCTTGGACTGTGCTGAGATTGATTAGGCTGGACTGAAATGGACTACAATGGAATTGTCAGAGTCTATCTAGAACGTCTAGTAGCAGATAAATGCTGCTGAGAGAGTTGTATGCTTCCCAGAATTCACCAGGGTTACACTGCCGAGAGCTGTCCCAAAATCAATGTTGCCCCATGAAGTCAGCTGTCTTTCTCATTGTTTCAGAATAATTAGTGCAGCTCCAGCAGTCATATTAATCGTTGTTGTTATCTGAATGACAAAGCTGTTTTGTCTGGCGCTGTTTGTGCTTATGCTTGAATGTATGATTAAATTAATGAACAAAATCTTGTACTTGTGGTGTTCCATGGCCTTGCTCTGCTATGTAAGAAAGAAACCAACTGGGGTTTGTACATTTTAGATTACATTCAATGCACTTTACAGCAATGTCAAATTACTTTCCTAAGGATGTCTGAATTAGCCTGGTCCTAACTACGGAGGACCAAACTTGCCATATTTACAAATGAATGAATGAATAAATAATTGTCCACATCCATGCATTTAGACAGAAATAAACGAATATATGTATTAATTAATGCACAATTGTCAATCAATAGTTACATATATTTTAAATGTATGTATGTATTTATTTTTGTATTCATTTATTGATTGATTGATGTATTGATTTATTTATGTATTCATTCATTTATTCATTCATTCATTCATTCATTGTTCCCAATATGATAATGAGAGGAGGCCAGTAGGCGTGGAAACTGACGTTCAGACATTGCAATCAATCCAGAGCCATTAGATTCAATCTAGCTAACGCCTGGGACACACTGGTTGCAAAGCGCCCTGAAGCGCCACAATCTGCTACGAATGACGCGATGCTGTTCACACTAGACGCGCATTTCTCCACGCTGGTCACCAAGCCTTTCACCTTCTCTGAGCTTTTCCTTTTATACATGTAAAGCTGACATGGTACATTGATCGGATATCGTTTTTAACGGGGTAAACACATGGTTGGCCGGTCAGCGTAGTGAAGTTGGGTGTTAAGTGATAGCCCACAACTAACGTAGTCAAATCTTTATAACATGTTTGTTTATCCAAATATAATTAAATCTTTGTTTTCAACGAGGTCGGCCAGCCTGGCCATGTAGGCTATGTTGTCCATAAAAACGATATCCGATCAATTCTCAAAATGTAAACATTTAAAATAAAAAATCCTGATTGTTGATTGTCAAACCAACAAAAGCCTCCTCCCATTATCATATTGGGAACAATGAACGAATGAATGAATGAATAAATTAATGAATGAATAAATAAATGAATGAATAAATAAATGAATAAATCAATCAATAAATGAATAAATCAATCAATAAATAAATGAATACAAAAATAAATACATACATAAAAGTAAAATATATGTAACTATTGATTGACAATTGTGCATTAATTAATACATATATTCGTTTATTTCTGTCTAAATGCATGGATGTGGACATTTATTTATTCATTCATTCATTTGTAAATATGGCAGGTTTGGTCCTCCATACCTAACTGGACGCTCGTACATTGCATTTGTACAGAGTCTGGGCTCGCTCCATTGACAAGCGTTAACTTCCTTGAAGGCGGGTACTCTGTTGAAGTTTAAAACTATTGGGTCTACACAGAGCAACTCTGGATCTGCCATAACCAATTGATGGCGTTCGCTTTAGCCAACTCCTTCACCACTAACGGAGCTAGCTGGAAAATCAAATGATCCCCATGGGGATCAATGATTGTTCTTACTCCGGCTTTAACTTCTGGATATTCGGCAGCGTTGCCACAACGGACCGAATGGCTTCGCTCGCATCTTTCTCCGCCGCCATTACGGAACTACAACTCAAACTAGCGCACAACATCAACGTCATCGTTCTCAGCCACTCCCTCTGTTCTCTGATTGGACCGGTAAAACGTTTACCGGAGACATCTGACCAATATACCTCAAGCTCAGACGCAGTACAGAAGCAAAATGAAAATTGAGCGGAAGTACGTAGGAGGGCAGAGCCAGGCTATGTCTGAATCCCAAATGGTGTATTTGTTTAAAAACCATCCTTCGATTCCTGGGTTCTCATTGGATGCCAGTAATATGAGGCTGTGTCCTGATTGGCCTTCCAGCATATTGATCCCAGGGGGAGATGAGTGGACTGTGTCTGTGGTGGTGTGTATCTTCTGTCGGACAGAAAACGTTTTTATTGATCCCTCCTTCCTGGAGATGTGGGCCAGGAGGTTGGGCTGAGGTGGAGGAGAGGATGGAGTTGGGGTGGGGGGGAGAGAATAAAGTGAGATTGAGCGGTTGAAAAAAGAAAGGAATGTGGAGAGAAAGACAGAATGGAGACAGCAAAAGGGAGCTTATTCAGCCTTGATCAGTGAGAAGCTACAAATGTGAGCCTGTCTATTTGATTTGACCCGTCTGTCTGTCGGGGTCCTGCCTGTCTGCCTGCCTGATTCTGTCTCAGTCTCCACAAGCAGTAGCAGGTCTTCCTAAGTAACGCAAAAAAGGATGTTGTTTACCAAAGCAATCAATGCCTTTCCCTGTGTATATGTACGTGCGTGTGTACGGACAGACTCTTGTACATGTGTATGTGTGTGCATGTACGTGTGTGTGGATGTGCAAACATGTGTGTGTGTCCCTGTGTGTGTGCATACATGTTAGAGTATGTGCATGTGTGTGAGCGTATGTGTTTGAGTATGTGTCTGCCTACTCAAATTCACTTAGGATGGTTGATTTCTCTTAAAAATATGGGTTGCTGACAGATTATATTTAGATGGCTGATGAATTGAGGTGTGGAGTACACAGACGTGCCCTGGTGTGTGTGTGTGTGTGTATGTGCAGGTGTTAAAAGACTAGTAAATAAGGCAGTCAAGTAATTACGTGTACGCGTATAATGTTTTGGGCTGTGCCTGTGTGTGTGTGTTTCACTTGATGACAGCCTATTAATTACAGAGGGGGTTGTGAGGTGTCAGGTGGGAACAAAGGAGGATGCTGTGCTCCTCTCATCCTTGTCTGCCCTTCAGCACACAAGCAAAACATACCTTCCAAGTTCAATATCTTTCTTTTTTATGTATCCATCCATCTCTCCTTTCATCCCTCTATTTGTTCAGCTCTCTTTTTGATATTTTATCAATTTATTCTATATGTATCAGCTTCTTTTTACTACTGTTATAATAACTGTCCGTGTTAATATTCCCCCACGTACATAAAGGGACAATCAGCCTAGGTAAACAAACAAATAAATCGACAACATTGTCAACGTAAACAAGTAAATAATACAGATTTGTGGAAGAATCAATCTTCAAGCGATTCTGATTCTGACCCAGTGACACACTGAACCTTACAGAGAAGCACAACAAAAATCTGCCTAATTACACACACATCAACATTAACTGTACAATGTATTGATTAGGCTGTTTACTATACACTATGTCTAGATGTTGATCAGGGAAATCTTCCCAAAGCTTTATTTATATCAGCACATCTTTCATTGTTCTGGGTTTACGTGTCGGGGGGAAGAGAGGCTGTTTATGTTGGTGCCCTGGTGCAAATGTCTGCCGGCTAAACGTCGTCGTAGCGACACGACCACAGACCCTCAGTTTAATTCACCGTCACAGACACACTGGCTCTGCATGTATAATAGATGATCTGCTGGAGGCTGCATTCTCCCCTTCTATTCCCCCCCCCCCTCTCTCTCTCTCTCTCTCTCTCTCTCTCTCTCTCTCTCTCTCTCTGTCTCTCTCTCCTCTCCCTCTCCCCCTCTCCCTCTGTGTGTTTTGCCTTGTGGAGAAGGCACTGGTGGGTGCTAGAATGGAACAGTAGTAATGGAGGAAGAAAAGGAAAAGAAGGCGTTTTGGGTGAAGGATTTAGGGAGGGTGCAGTGGCGAGGAGGAGGAGGAAATCCCCCCCCTCCACCCCCCAGAACAGGAGTGATTCTCCCTCTCTTGCTCTTTTACCCCTGGCTCTCCATCTCTCTTTTATTCAGCCATCATTCCTCTCTCATCCTGATACGCCTGCTATTTATTGAGTTCTTCTTCTCAAACTCATTCTCTTGGGCTTCTTCTCCTTTGTCTCTGTCTCTGTCCCTCTCTCTCTCCCCATCTCCACCCTCCTTCCCTCCTCGCCGTCTGTCTCTCCTCTCACTTGCTGTTGATGCTGCAGAGAGAGGAGGATGCTGTGTAGAGGCTGACTGTGTTGTTCTTCCCTCTTTCTCTCCTCCTCTTCTCGTTTCCACATCTCTCCATTTCTCCGTCCTTCCTTCCTTCCCCCGGTCTCTCCCCCGGCTGCCTGCTGTTAAGAGGGGCTTTAATAAAGGAGAAGAAGGAGAGGGGGGGGGGGGGGGCAGAGGTTTTAAGAGGCGGAGAATCGCCCCCTCCAGCAGAACACGTCAGAGAGGGGCTGCGGTGGCTAATCGCACAGAGGAAACACTCTCTGACACAAAGACACCTGCTCCTGCTTTCGCATCCTCCTCTCCTCTGCCTCTCCTCTTCTCTCTCTGCTTCTCTTCGCGGCCAGGAGAATGTGCACACCCACACATCTTAAAGCTGAGTATCGCTGGGACAGATATTTTTTGGGCTGCCACACCCTAGTGGTTTGAAGGGAGGTTTCGGGGATGTTTTTGTGACCAACGCCACAGGTAAACTGCTACACAGAAGAACCTCAACACTACTTTCAAACATGAAGAAAATCTGGTCCAAGAAAAGATTTCAGGTGGGTTTTTTTCTTTTTGACACTTAATTAGCTCCATAGTAATGTATCCTTTGAAAGTCTGATCGTCAAGATATTATTTGGGCTTTGCATCTTGATTCATCTAAACAATTATCTAAATGCCACAGCATTAAAGTACAAATATCCATATTAAGGTTACTTGATATTTACTTCCTACCCTGTACATTCTAGTTATTGCTAGTAGAATGACTCTAGACTAGAAAGGGTCATGAATGTTGTGAACACATGGAAAACATCTCACAGGGTGATGCTCCCCATATCCAGGGGCAAAGCTCCTCGTCTCTGAGGACGACCCAGCTACCTGCTGTGACACAATGACAAAGAATCGCCCCTGGGTGGAGAAGGAAACATCAAAACTAATTTCAGGAAAACAGAGTCTTTTACAGACAAAGGCTTGCTAAGTGTTGTATTCCTCATCCTAGGGCAACAGACCAATATATTTAGCATGTGTAAAAAATTACAAAAATACTTTTAGCCCACTGCAAATCTGCGTGTGCAGTCTTGAAAGGATCATTGTTTTGCCTATGTCTTGGTCTGGGTAGCAATGTGTGTGTGTAGAGAGCAGGTAAGTGTGTCAGTGGGCCACAGCACAGATACCTGATACCTACCGTCAGAGAAGCAGGAGACAAGGATCCATATGACTTTACTATCGCACTACTGTTGTTCTCTGTACCTCTACTGGCTCTCACATTGTAAACGATCTGTGTCAAATTCTTCCACCTCCACTTCTTGCAAGGGGAATCAATAGAGACGCAATGAAATTGTTTTCATTTCAAAACGGTTTCGGTTTTAGCTCTTTATGAAGCTTTTGCGGGTTCTTTCAAAGCTCTTTGGCATCATTGCGCAGTAGCATCCAGTTGGATGTTGTTTGCGTGTCTGCTGTTTGCTGATATAATTGCCTGGAGATACTGTGTCATCAGAGTGAGGAGAGGACAATGGAAGATTTCAATGGCTGCTGTCACATCACAATAGACACCAGAAACACTCCATCCAACTGCTTGTGGCTGAGAGGGTACTTGGAGAGAGAGACAGAGTGAGGGGGGGGGGAGAGAGAGGGGAGCGGGGGAGAGAGAGAGAGGGGGGGGGAGAAAGAGAGCAGGAAAGAACTAGAAGAAGGAGAGGAGCAGAGGGTAAATCTATCCCAGGAATCATTACTTATAGGCCTTACAGCCACAAGGAAAACTTTATCACAGAAAAAGGCTGAAGGCTGAGGCCATCCTCCACTGGTCCTAGCACATCTACCACCAGCAGTTAGAATGCAGTAGAATGAGTGTTTCTCATCTTCAAGTTTCATATTATTCACACAAAGCCAAGGGGTGCTTAGCAAGCACAGGGACATCTATCAGATGAGTCATTACACTGCTGTTTCCCTCCAGCATTACTGACAGGCAGCCAGCCAGTCAGTCAGTCAGTCAGTTTTCTACAAAATATCCTGGTTTTGATATTGCTTTTAGGATTCTAGTGTATTTGTGTCTTATTCCGAGATTTTTTTGTTTTTGTGCTTCTAACAATGATCTTGTGTCTGTCTTGTTTCCAGAGGACTGGACACTCCACGAGGACCTTCGGCAGGTTAACTCATGGTGTGTGGTCAGGATGGCCTCTTATCTAAAACACAGACAAACCCATATGCAGTCTTACTGTACCACAGGCAGACAGACTGCATGTCTGCTGTGCATGTGTAAACCCCCACTGTGTATACAAGTCAAGTTTAATCTGTTCCGATCATTTCATTCTTATATTAAAGTCCCAGTTGAAAATCTTTGGGTTGCTATCCATACATTTTTAATGCCTTAATCAGAGCTGGAGAAGATAGTGGGATTATTAAATATTCAGTGTGCGGAAGTAAGTCCACCCCCACAAAGCAATTTTATTGTATTCCTATTGTTGCATCTCATCATTGCATAACATCCTCCAAAAAAAAAAAATCTGAACCTCTTGGTTGATGGTGGTCATCTGTCTTCTCTACCAAAACAAATGTTTCCAAATCAGATTTCCTGTTTGCTGCAGATCAGATTCACTGGATTCATATACTTACACACAGTACACTGCAGCAAGACAGGGTGAACACACACAACCTCCTATACTCAACAATACTGTTGAGTTAATTTGCCGAACATGGTGTGTAAACTATTTCGCGTGCTGCTGTAGATTTGACACACTAGGGTGGTGGCTGCTGTACACATACACACACACACAGCCACACAAACATATTCACATTGACACGCTTCCACAAACTCTGACACACACACTTATGCACACAGAAAATGGGCTGTGAACATTCTCTTACAATTGTTATTGGTCCCTCCTCATTGACTCTACCCTCATTTTGTCGATTTAACCAACAAAATACGGTACAATACACTTCCTGTAGTCATCTAGCAGGAGAAGCTCATTTGACATTAGCTTAGTGCAATGAGGCGTAGCTTCATTTGCCTCTCTCTTTCCCTCTTTCTCTGTCTCTCTCTTCTCACTATCTCTCTTTCCCATCACCCCTCTCCCTCACTGTCTCTCTCTTTCTTTTTGTGGCCCATATGGGCTCTAACCAGTGATTGTATTTGTGTGTCAGGGGGGCTGTTTGGGTGGTTTTAGATTCTAATGGGCACGGACGAGAGGATTGGCCGTGTGGGTGAGAGAGAGGGTGGTTTCCATAGTAACGGTGCTCTCCTGTCTGCCCTCTCTTGCTGCCACTATGGAAGCGAAGTTTTCCGCTCCTGCCGAAAGCAAAGCTATGGTAAACCTGAATTATTGCTGTTGTTATCCTTCATATTCATCTCTATCTCTCTTTCTTAAACACTCTCCCTCCCTCTCTTTGTTATCTCTCTTTCTGTCCTTCACTCCCTTGTTTTCCATTAGTCAACCATCTATGATGTGACTTTTTGGTATGACTCAAGGCTGCCAGTGTTTCATATTAAGCTATACTACCTTGGTCATTCATCAATGTATTGTATCTGTTAAATTCTTTTAGGGGGCGCCCTAAAATAATTTAATTTAATCAAAAAAGCAGTTTCTGTACGTAAACACATGGGTGGAGTAAAAATACAAGTAGCCTCCTGCTACTGCATCTGTTTGGGTGGAATTTAGTTCTATCAAACGTACCAGCCTTCTGCCTCCAATGAGAGCTGCCTATCCCAGCTAATGGCCTCAATTCTGTCTTCAACTAGACTGACGTTGTCTACTTTTTCATGTCCTCGACACAAAAATCTGCCCTAGCCAGCTTCCTACATCCATATTGATCCCCATTAAAGGTCATGAAATCGACTTTTCTGCTTTGAAACGCTTTGAATAAAGACCTTGTATCAAAGGGCACAATTAAGTCATTATGTGAGCCAAGCCTCTAATATAACTAGAGTCTAGACATCATTACTGGGTCAAATTAAAGAGAAAAGCAGTAAACCATGTTGAGGGAGTGCCCTTTGAGAGTCCTGCAAGCCATAAACTCAGAGAAGGTCAGATGGTAGATCTGATTCAGCACTTTCAGTTGCCAGCTCTACAGCCGTGCACTTTGAAAACCCATCAGCCCAGCCATCTAGACCTATAGGTGCTGTTAGGGTTGTCTAAGTCAGTCTAAAACAGTATTCACAATGGTTGACACAGGTACTGCCTTCTTAATGGTTGCTGTACCTGTCATATATTGGTAGCTATGCACTGCTGGTCTGATGGCATGATCGTGTAAGACTATTTCACTGGTAGACATATTTTATATCTTTGTCACAGATAACCTGTGGGAGTTTTAGGTGTGTGAGTGTATGTGCAAGAAAGAGAGAGCCCCAGCTGGCTGTGAGTCAGGGTTCAGTGGTGACCTCATTTACTCCTCCCCAGGAGGGTTCGCACTGCTTCGCCGTATTACCCATCATCCTCTCTGCTGCTAAGTGAATTTGAAGTGTCATTTGTCTGTGTGACTCAGCTGTTGTTTTACGCCTCCTCCTCTCTTTGTCTCCCCCTCCTCCTTATTTCTTTGTCATCTTTCAATCGCCTGCTCTTCTCCTCCTCGTGACGTCCCTTTTCCCCTTCTCGTCTTCCCCTCCCTTTCCTGTCTCGACCCTGTCTTTCTCACCGTCTACTCTCCTTCTCCTCTGCCTTTCCACTCCATCTGTTCATCTCCTCCTCTTCCTCCACTCATCCTCCTCTTCTTCTCACCCCCTAGACTCTGAGACAACTGAAGATGAAGCTACAGAGTCCCAGGTACCCATGGAAACCAAGGAAGGATCCGGGAGACAGCATGATAAGTCTGGCCGGAGAGTGACTTCAGGTAAATCACAGCCTTCATTCCCAGCACGGTCTGGGACTCAAAAGTCCTTATCAATCAAGTCTGTTTTCCTTGGATTAGCAAAGCACATCCTTCAAAGACTGTTCAATATGAACTGTTTCTTACTTATTTATTGGTGACGTATAAATAAATATAACTTATTCACTGTATTGACATTTGCGAGTGATATGGTTATCATTTTTGTGAAATTGTGTCAGTGCTAGCTTGCAAAAGCTGGCCTTGTGCTTGAGTTTGGTGCTATAATGAGATTTATCACTGGCCCTCTGCGAAGAGGCTTGTCGCTGTAAAGCAAACTGGCAGACAGCAGTTTAATGGGGTTGGTTGGATAGCAGGCAGGGCAGGCTGGCACGAGTCGCGAGGCACCGAGGTCAGGGTTGGCGACAGCCAGGGGCCTTTTTAATACCTTAAGTTGTGATGCAACCGTGTGACACACTGACCCAGTTTAGGCAGATAACCAGGCCTTCTCCATGCCTGTGGTGGGCCTGCATCTTCTGGCGGTGTGTCGTGCAAATGAATCAGACTGGGGCTGGATATGGTGACAGGCTATGGAGGTGTATATGTTGTTTCTTTTTTTTGAAGATGTTGTGGCTTGGAAAAATAAAACCAATTCGAAAAGAAGAATGCCATCTTTAAATAAATGATCTGAAGATATGGCAGTGTTGTCCAATGTCATAGTCTTTTGATTTATTCAAACAGGCTCTTTAACCATGCATTTGCAAACTCCTTTGCAGCTCTTCTTTTGCTTGTTTTGGCTGTGGTGATAAATATGACATGCACAATGCGTCCTAGCATGGTCAGCAGGATTTCTAATTATAGACCACGGACATGGACACCCCCTTGTCGCTGTACAACTTCATTTGACGTTCTGTCCCTTAAACAGTTTGTGCTCTTTCAGGTTTCACTCTGGCAGCCTGAGCGTTTCTGTCCACTGTGGTATGTGTAGAAAAAGAGTATTGAAGGAAGGGAGAGAGAAAAAGTAACATTTGACCAGGGGCTGGAGGAGTGAGTCCACGTCACCTTCATTATCTAACAAAATAAGGAAAAAAGAGTGCTGCCTTACCGGCCCTGGGAAGAGGACGCATCAAAACGAAACCTCTAAACTCAAACTCGAAAACTGAAACATGTCTGATTAAGATGTTTTCAAATGTATCTGGTTTCAATATTTTATTTTATTAAATGGTTCAAATGTTTACTTAAGTCATCGTTTAAATTGAAGTGAGTGTTGTTAAAATAACATTTACGTACCAGCAAAAAAAGTACAGAAAGTGACGAATATAGAGTGTATATTCGTCACTTTCTGTACTTCTTTTGCTAGTACGTAAATGTGCAGTACTGTGGTAGAAAAAGGCAGAAAATATAGCAGCCAGTTTGAGTGTAGCCAAGGCCCGTTAAATAAATGAAATTCTTTCCCACCGGCGCTAACTTTCTTCCCACCAGAACGTCTTCAAATCTTAATTAGTCTGGTTCCAGTCCAACTGAGTCGTTTGTGATTGAAAAGGTGCATAAACCCAATTTGTGGTTGTCAGAATAGTGTTCCCCATTAACCACTAAACAAATCTATAAAATTGAAATCCCCCTTTCACACCTGTGCCTACCCTCAGCCCCTCAGCAGAGAACAGGTGAGACAGTCAGAGGTTACTGCGTAGAGAAATAAAAAGCCTCTTAAGGATCAGAGCCACAAACATTTTGAAGGGTGTGATTTCTTTTCTCCCGTAATCTCTCTCTGCCAAGAATCCTCCTACTGGCTGGCTTGAGCTCCAGCTTCTGTGGAGCTGAGTCAGTTCTAGCTCCTCATGGCTGCTAGCTAGCAGTCTCCACACCCTCACCTCCCCCACTCCCTCCTCTCCCTAGGCAGATCCAGTAAATGGGTTTGGTCGTTAAGAGGAGATGCTGATGCTTCCAGTTCTTTTAGCTGCTAGTGCATTTCTGTCTTCCTTCTCTAATCACTCAAATGTCAATCATGGTGTGCTAAGTGTGGGAGGAGCCGTGGGAATGGGACTATATTCACCCATTTCCCTTTTCCCCCATGAATCAATTTTCTGCTCAATCGTGATTCGCTCATGATGGGTCTACTTCTCTCTCTCTATCCTTTCCATTTTACCTCCACTGACAATCTTTCATTTAAGAAACCTTCACATTTTCTCTGTCCTTCTTCCTTCCTCTCTCTCCGCCTCCCGCTCTCCCCCTTCTCTCCCTCTGTCCCCATCCTCAGGTGAGGGAGGCAGAGTGATGGACCTGGGCTCCGACGGTGTGGACCGCAGAGCTACCCTCCCAGGGGGACATGACCCCATTGTGGAGAGAGAGCTCATGGCTCTGGGCTCCAGGCCCCCAGGGCCCCATGACCCATCACACGCTGCCAGGCAAGCCTTTGGTGGGGTTCCCGCTGAAGGGGGCCCACCTGTCAGACACCTGGGTGTGGAGCCCTTGATACGGGCTTCCCATGCTAACCTGGCCAGACCTGTTCTGGGGTCAGAGGAAAGTGTGTCTGTGGGAAGCGACTACTATGGAAGCATGTTCAGTTTATACAGAGGGAGAACGTTTTCCATGCCTTTGTAGGAAAGGCTTCTCCATGACTCTACCAAGGAGCAAGATGGGCCACTAAACCAATTAGACCAAATAAAAAACTTTGACCTTACAACCAACACATACATACATTACGTCCAGATAAACATATCTTTCAGAGCTTTCATGTTTTTCAAGCTCAGAATATCCTTTTTTTTATCTCGTGCTTTTTATACATTATCACATCATCTCTCATATACTCTTGGTTGGAGTTTTCAGATCATACTTTCCTCCTACTCTGCACTAATTAATTAACAGCTTTATAATCACCTGTCTTGATTGTATATAGTGGGTTGGGACCCAAAGTACCCTGTGATGAGTTCTAACCTGAGAGTGGTTCTAATGTGTTCTAACGTTAGATCATCATGTCTGAAGTAGAGTCAAAATGTCTGAAGAATTTCAGGATTGTAATTTTCATCCTTGCTTTGCATGTCATGGCCTTCTTGCACACTAATGTTTGCCTTGTGGATTAATGTTAGATAATCCCAGAAAGTCTCCATAGTCTTTCTGTGACAGGCATGCTGTGGATTGTTAGGTTGAGTCAAACACTGATAATGATGTGCTTGTAGCTAGAAGATGGTTTGAGACTAACTAAAATAGAATTTGTTTGTGTGCTTTTTAGAAGATTTTTGGAAGTGTTTGGTTGTGTGCTTGATATTGATTATTGAGGGGTCTGTCCTGGTAATAGTGGAAGAATTAGATTTAGAAGATGATAGGGAGCTCCAAGAGCAGTTTTATTGACATTTTGTGTAATGACATGAAAGCAATTATTGATAAATCATGTTGTGGACACATAGATCATCTATCTTCTAAATTTCATGAAGTGTGAGTTGTGTAGGTAGCCAAATCACAAATCTGTGCTAAAACAAAATCTCTTTATTTCCAATCATTCCATCAGCTGTTTCCTGTAAATGTCTTTATAAAACACACAGACACACACATACACACAAATGTATTGGAAACTAATTGCCAATGAACTCATTTTGCTTCCACAAACCTGGAACCCCCTTTGCCCTCGCCTCCTCTTCAGCCCTAGTTAAATTTCTGGTTTCCTAACCCTGCCCCTGCTGTTCCAGGACCCAAATTGCTGATTCCTCCCCATCTCCAGGCTGTATCTCCAGCCTTGCATCTCCCCAGTCCTCCTCCTTAGACCCCCCTCGCAAGAACGGGGTCGCCACACACACTAGCCAGGATCCAGCCCTAGCTGGAGCTGTGGCCAAAACCAGACTCCCAGGGACAACATTGGCATCAGAAGACAGGAGCAACAAAAGGTCTTTAACCCAGACTAGTGGAGGAAGAGATCCATCTACCAGTGTAGGAAATGCTAGCAGTGCTATCACAATGAAGCCTAAGCTTGCACGCACTGCTGGCACCAAGATCTTTGACAAGGTCCGGGTGTTTGAGGAGCGGCGAGGGAGCAGCGTGGAGCTCCCTGGTGGGCCGGGACCAGGGTCAGCATCGGGCCAGTCCTGGGCCAGGTTCGGCCGGAAGGCGTCCTGCGATTTAGACGACAGCGGCCAACAGATGGGGGGTTCGGGAAAGGAGGATGGGGCGCGACAGGAGGCTTCTCAGCGCCGCTCTGTGTTCAAGCAGCAGAGGGCATCATCTTTGGAGGACCAGAAATCCAGCTACGCCCAGAGGGTTCAGAGCTTCCAAAGCAAATTCACAGAGGAGCTCCAGAGGATCAAGAAGCTGGTGGGGAAACCCAACCTGAAGAAGGCCTTCTCCACAGAGCAACTGCCCCAAAAGGAGAGGCTTTCCATGGGCAAGCTGGAGCCTATCCCCCCTCAGGTGGTGAGGAAGCTGGAGGAGAGAGAGAGGGCCCTTGAGCAGAAGAGAGAAGGAAGGAGAGAGGACGAAAGACTGTCTCCACAATCCAAAGAGAAGGTTCTAGATGATCAAAGGGAATTTCCCAAACAGGAGAATGTACCAGAATCTCACACAGAAACTGAGAGGGTGTCAGTGGTTAGTGCAACACCGCAAGCTGTGGGTAAAATCTCTGTTTCCATGGAGACTGCACCGGTTTACCAGTTGCCAGGGCAACCATCATTAGTAGAGGAGCAGAAAAGCCCAACCAGGTTGGTTTGGGAGATTCATTAACTGTGTGTGTGTCTCTCTTTCTCACTAGGTGTGTTAGTATTACATAATACTTGCAATGCTGTGTCTCCCACCTAGGGAAACCCTCCAGAGCTCATCAAGGGAGAGGACTCCTTTCACAGCCCAGAAGCCAGCATCTGTTACCCCGCTGCCCAGACCTCAGTCCCCTTCCAGTGACCTGGACCAAGCCCAAGCCAGAAGAGATCCCAGGATGGAGCACAGGTCCCCCAGCCCCACACCCCAGGGACGACCCCTCACCACTGTCAACCCCTCCAGGCCTCCAAGGCTCACCCCATCCCCTACCATTCCTGGCAGTCCTCTGGTGAAGCGGAGAAAGAGTGAGACAGGCAGGGGCTCTCCTGCCCTGAAGCTGACCATCCCCACCATCCTGCTGGAAGACCAGCCGATGGAGGAGGAGGAGGAGGATGGAGGGAAGAAGGATGGATGGAGGAGGACGGAGACTGGGAAAAAGAAAAAGCGGTGCATCAAGAACAAAAGAAGGTCTCCAAGGTCTCCTGAAGAAGGTACGAGAGGATAGATGGTTGAATTTATGAAAAAATGAATGAATGACTAGAAAACCTTCTCTCTGTGTCCTAGGGGACTCAGACGACTCTTACATGTCAGCAGACGAGGGCCCCGTCGAAGCCCCAGAGTTTGAACGACCCCTGAAGGACATGACCGCCCAGGCAGGGTCAGAGGTCATCCTCAGATGCATCATCACTGGCAGCCCACTGCCCACAGGTATGGTATCTCCCAGATCCGACCGTCATTCCCCAAGAGCACATTCAAGCAGTAATAGAGATATCAGCACCGCTTCTGAATCATTTGGTGATTCGTTCCATATTTGTAAGCATGAAGACATGTCAAGATTCTGAATGTGTGTGTGTCTCCAGTGACATGGAAGAAGAGCAACGTGGAGATAAGGAGCAGCATGTCGATGGTGGTGAGGGCAGAGGGGGAGGTCCACTCTCTGGTGATCAGGCAGATGCGTCCCGGCGATGCAGGGACCTACGGCGTCACAGCTGTCAACGCGGCTGGAAAGGCTTCCTGCAGCGCCACGCTATACATCAAATCAGGTAGGGTTTGGGAAAACCAACATGCTCATACACACACACACATGCTTCCGCTGGGGTCCCAAATAATACTCTTCACACAGTTAGTTAGCCATTAAAATCAGCAACCCCCAAGATTGTTAAAGGCATTTGTATCACCATGCAACCCCCTCCCCACCCTCACAGACCAGACCACCATGAGGTCCATAGTCTCTTTTTGACCTTTCCAAGGGAAGAGTTCTATTATGATAGTCAGATGAGAGAAATCACTGAAGTCATGAAAATGGCTAAGCAGCGGGTTGACTACATATTTGAATAAATAGGGTCCTGTAACTGAGCAAAAAGGAAGGGTTGGTATGTTAGTTACATTACCCCAATTATTGTGTAGAGTTATTACTGTTGCTTCAGACTAGTATGCATACTTCACTGACAATCCAATTTACAAATGCTTTTAAATAACCCTCCTCTCTGCCTTCTTCTCTCTCTTCCCTCTTTCTCTTTCTCTCTCCCCCCTCCTGTCTCTGTCTCTCTATTTCTCTCTCTCTTGAGACCAGTCCATTCCAGATAATTCATGAAAGCTAAATTGTTAGCTGCAGCACCTGATAGAGTGCTCTCAGTGCTTTCAGAAAGTGGTGTTTGTGTGTGTGTTCGCCCTCCCTGTGCTAGCTAGCTCTGTGTTCCCATATTAGGACAGTGCAGACTAGCTCAGGTGGTATTTTTAGCCAGCTGTCTCTTGTACTGTTGTGGTAATTGCAGTCTGGCGTGTGTCTGAATGGACGAGATTAATGTTGCAATCTCAGGCAAAGATTCACTTTAGTCAGGCCAGGCGGGAAACAAGTCAAAGGTGGTCAGGGTCAGATTCTGGAAAGAGTATAACAGAGATGATGACTCAGTCTGGTTAGCTCTGAGCGAAATGTGTCACGTGTCTGCATGTGTTTGTATATGTGGAACTAAATCCAAGCTGTGATATGAGGTGTTGACATAGGCAAGAATAAATAAAAAAAGGAGTCTATTCAAGTTTTCAGAATTGTAAACAGGTACATTCCGCTATCACTACACAGTGACATAGCGAACTGTACATAGTACATAATTTGCACAGCAACTACAAGTAACCAATTGCTGTACCACAATATAGATTCCTGTGTAGTTAGTATGGTGTAAGAAACTTCAGATTCTTCTTTCACAGTGGACAGATAGAACCCGACAGAGACAGTTAGACCACCCACCACTTTAGCGAAGAGAAGCAAAGGTTAAATATTGGAAAAAATTTAAAAAACTTGCACATAAACGGCATATACATGAACAAACACAGACATGGAATATGCAGAAATGTTTTAAAACATGCTGTGAAAGTTTTAATGCCACTGTGAAAGAAAAAAATCGACGTGAGGCAGCATGTGATATAAACATGCATGTGAGGAAAAAAGAAAGGAAGAGAAGGGAGAGATGGAAGCAGATTACTAATCTAGCTCGTTGGCTTCAAGCAGGCAGCATGAGAGGAAATGTTGGCAGGTTTACATAAGGGCTGGTCTCTGGTTTTGGAGCGAGGCAAGTTATCGGTACACAGACGCAGCACAGAGATGTGGCTCGGTAGGTTACTCTGTTGAATACTAACACTTTTCCTCTGTAAGTGTTGAGACTTTTACGCTTTCATCTTTAAGAGACATCCGAACAGCTGTGAGTCAGTTCTCACAATGTTTTTAGTTTTAATGCTTAAGATTTCTAAAATGATCATGCCTGCATATTTTTCCTTCTGGTCTCACAGAGTATGACCCTGCTAGGAGTAGCCTGTGTTGTGTCTGTCGCTGCATGTCTTTAAACACAAGTGTACACTTAAAGATGACAGTTCTGGGTTGTGCCTGTCCTCTGTTGGGTAATTTTCTGTCTCCTGAGAAAAATATCTTCCTATTCTATTTACAGTTGCAATTTGTTCTTCTTTAATTGTTAGAACATTCTCTGCTTTCACTTTTGAATATAATTTCCAACCACACGCCTGTAGCTCTAATATCAGTCCTTATTGTATTTCTTTTGTAAATTGGTGGTGACTTTTGACAAGGTGGTATGTAAGCATGTCTAGGGCTGTGGTTTGGGACTGCTTTCTGCTCCGAGGTACGGTGTTCATTTTAGGACATCCTCAGAGCTCAGACTCAATTCTCAAACGAAAAGGCGTCAGGTCTTTCTGACGCTGTTTGGTTTGACGGCGTTTTGTCTGAATGACAGAGGTTTTTCTGACGCTGTGTGGTTTGACGTCGTTTTGACTGAGAATTACAGAGGTTTTTCTGACGCCCTTTGGTTTGACGGCGTTTTGTCTGAGAATGACAGAGGTTTTTCTGAGACTGAAGCCGTTTCGCCTGAGTCTGACGACTTTTGGTCTGAGACCTGATGCCTTTTCGTTTGAGAATGAGAATTGAGTCTGAGCTCTGAGGATGTCCTAAAATGAACACCATACAGAGGACATTTTCACGTCTGTTACTCCAATTACACTCAGTGAATTAATGGTGGCTTTTGGGGCAGGCTTGGGGTTGGGGCTTGAAGGCTAGGACTGATTCTGCGGGGATAGAGGTAGGAGACAGTGTCTCTCTGGGAATAAGAGAATGATTGGGTCAGGGACTCAGGGATTAATCCATTATCTGTCCAGCACTGGCCACCTCAAACTGCCTCTGCATGGCCACGGTATGTGTGTGTAGTCAGTGTTGGGTGTGTGCCTTTCTCTCTTCTCTAATCCACTCCTTACCCCAGCTTGCCAACTATTCATCTCTGCAAACACATGTATCGCCCTGGTGACACAAGCATTGCAACACACTAGCAATGAGGTTAATTTACAAGCAGCCATCTTTGTCCACACATGGAATGTTCCAGTCACAGGTGCTTAGTGTTATTCCTGCCATGTTACATCAATCTGGACCTCAAAAATTAGATTAGTTTATTGTGTTAGTTGGTTTATACTTGTATTTACTTTGTTATTGTTCACAGTGTGTTTTATTATGAATGCATAAGGATCCCTACTTCTGTAGCAGTAATCATTATTATTATCCTCTTCTTGGGCCAAGACCAACGACAAAACAACAAAAACATAACAATTTCAATAAACATACTCATTGTTTTAAGGTCACTGTTTGGAGGTTGTAGATGAATATGTGAAGTGAGTTTCCTCTTCATCTTCTTATTGCAGAGCCCACACAAGTGCAGTGTGGGAAACCAATCTCTCCTTTGGAGGTCAGCAGCCCCATCCAATCAGACGAGGAGTACCTGAGCCCCTTGGAAGAGGTGATGGAGGCGGGGCCTCAGAGTAAACATGTTACCTTTAGAGAACCACTCTCCTTCCAGGTAATCACCACATTTAATAAAAAAACAGGAGAACCTCATTGTTGCTATGCAAGTTCACAAACCCCATCTCTCAAAATAGTAGTCCAAAATATATAAAGGAAAACGTTGTTGTCCTTCACATGTTGGTATGTGATTGGCTAGGTGTCTCTGACCGACCAGGTGGTGACTGAGGGTCAGGAGGTCACCATGACGGTCAAAGTCAGAGGTCAACCCAAACCCGTCATCTACTGGTACGAATACACACATCCCACGGCATCTCTAATTCTCTTGCCCTTCTTTCGTCCTTGATGCTCACATCTCATAAGTGATATTGTTTGTGTGTGCAGGTGTGTGCATTTGTAAACGTGTGTCTGTATACAGTGTATGCTGCTGTGTGCGTGTTGCAAACGTCTCGATGATGAATGTCCTGCTCCGTCCGGTGAAGGTTGAGGGACAAGGTCACTCTGAAGACGGCCGGACGCTTCGTCATTCAGGAGACGGAGGACAACTGCGATAGCTCCACCAGCGAGATGAAAATCACCTCGGCCCAGCGCTCAGACGCAGGGCCATACATCTGCAAGATCAGCAACGAGTACGGAACCAAGCAGTGCGAAGCGAGGCTGGAAGTCAAAGGTGAGAAATTGATTGTGCCTGATTTCAAATAGATTTACACAGGGAAATATTTGATCTATATTTGAGCTTAGACATGTTCAGCCTTTACAGCCTTTTATTTGTCAATTTAAATTGACAAATGTATTGAAGGGTACAGTGCAAGATATTTCTGCTGTTATAAATTCTAGTTCCAGGTTGATAGAATGATCTGGCATACTCATGATGACAATCGATTTTAGCGAGGCAGTACACTCCCTCAGACTGAGACTCTGACCAAAGAAACAGCTTCACTAAAGCCGAACAACAACAAAATAACGACAGTACATACCTAAGAATACTGTACATAAGTATCCTTAGACTTGAGTCTTTTTTATATGGAAGTTAATGTTTTTTTGTTTCAACTTAAATGTTCCCTATGAGGGTAATAACATACAAGGTGGCAGTACAACATCAGTTATACAGTACACTTATCCCCTCATCTCCACCCCCTAGTCTGGAGTCTTTTAAGTAATTGATCTGTTTGTCTGCCCTATCCCCCATCCCCCTCCCTCTCAGTCCACACGGTCCAGATGGTGTTAGCCATCACCCAGCAGGTCCGTGACGTGTCAGTGAAGGCGGGAGAGTCGGCCATGTTTGAGTGTCACATGACTGGGCCCCAGGATGTGGAGGTGGACTGGCTGGCCAATGGGAAGCTGATCCAGCCAGCGCTTCTCAACTGCAAGATGCACTTCGATGGGAAGAGGTGGGTTTACCTTTTGACATAGAGCATATCTCAATGTTTAAAGGTGTTGCCTTACCTTGGCATAAAACCACACACACTTAGAATAAGTAGAAATACAATTTTAAAAATGGATTAATCAATGGTGTTGTCATTGTCCGACAGGTGTCGACTGCTGCTTAACTCAGTACATGAGGATGATAGTGGGACCTACACGTGTAAACTGAGTACAGTTAAAGGTACAGTAAAAGTGACATCAACTGTGATTCTGAATTTGACATTTTGAGGTGGAACATAATGTTAATCATGCCAACAATTGGTCGAAGTAATCTCTCTAGTCCGCCGTCCTGCTTAATTTGGAGTTCTTTGAGAGGCTGTCTGAATTATGTGCTCCTTGAAAAGGGGTTTCCCGTGGTGTGAAGGGGTTACCTTATGTTGATGCTCAGACTGCCTTTCTTTTCCATCCCAGAGGAGTTGACCTCCAGCGGAACCCTCAAGGTCACACCCTCCAGAGAGCCCATGTTCACCAGAAAGCTGGACATCCTAGAGGTCATCGAGGGTCGCACAGCTCGGTTTGACTGCAAGGTCAGCGGGATGCCACCACCCAAGGTCACCTGGAACCACTTTGGTGAGAGCAAAACACCTCAAACTTTTCACCTTACAGTTTTTTACAAATCGTTCTTGCTGTGGTTTCTTACACCAGAGTCCTCGAATAGTTGCCTCAAATTTTCTCTTTGATGATTCCGTTGTAATTCTGTGCATACTTCATTGATGCCTCTGAGACACCTTCCATTTTTGAACTCCTACTTTTCTACCTTGTCTTTGTGCTTTGTCTTTGTCCATTCTTCCATTACTCTTCATAACCTTTCCTTCATCCGTCATTCAGAGAACCTGGTGGAGGAGAGTGAGAACTTGCGCATCCTGCAGGAGGGTGGGCGCCACTCGCTGGTCATCGCTCACGTGACCAGTGACACCGAAGGTTTCTACACGGCCATCGCCCGGAACGTCCACGGGAAGGCGGACTGCGCTGCCGAACTCTACATGCAGGAGCCGAGACAGGCCATCTCCTTGCACATGTACGACATCTTCTCCCAGCTGCCGATCCCCAATGCACTGCCCCCTTCCTTTTGCTTCTGAACTAGACTGGTTGAGTGGTGAGCTTCAGTGAGCTCGGATAAAAACAGAGAAATGAAGAGAGCGAGGTTTTAGAGATAAGAGGCATTGCTCAGTTAGCCTCATACTATCAGGCACCCTGTTGAGCCGCCTGTGTAGCAGAATGACATCAAAGCATCATTGCTGCACATGCAAGGCTCGATTTTAACGGCTTTGATTACTGAAAAGGGATTTATGCAGTAGCAGGTGACAAAGTGACTTCCTCTTGTCCTTGTTCCTCCTCCTTCTTCCTTCCGGTCCTTCGTTCTCCTCTCCTCTCACGCCTTCGGTCCCCTCCCTCTGTCAGGGCCAAGCTGGAGAAGATGCCATCCATCCCAGAAGAGCCCGAGGTCCTGGAGAGCGAGGTGGAGAAGAGGACCATGCCAGACTTTGTCAAACCCCTGTCTGACCTGGAGGTGATTGAGGGGAAGGAGGCTGTTCTAAGGTGCAAGGTAGCGGGCCTGCCCTACCCGACCATCGCCTGGTACCACAACGGCAAACGCATCGACAGCACAGAGGAGCGCAAAATGACCCAGTGTAAGGGGAACCGCAACGTCCATCTATCCCTCCTTTCTGACCCTGCTCCTTCCTTCTCTCTATTTTAATGTCTCTCTCTCTCTCTCTCTCTCCAACTCATTCGATTTCACCATCTCCCTCTCTCTGCTGCATCCCTCACTCCCTCTCTTTTCATCCTCCAGACAGGGATGTCCACAGTCTGGTGATCAGGAGTGTGTGTCACGCCCACAGTGGCGTCTACAAGAGCGTCATTTCTAACAAACTGGGCAAGGCTGCGTGCTACGCACACCTGTACATAACAGGTACAGTGTTGTGAAAGACATTTTGGGCCTACGTACAATGAATGTGTTTTAGGAGAAGTTTACAGTTGGTTGAGAAGCTTGATACAATGAATGTTGATTCAACTCATTTGGTAGAGATGCCACCTGTAGTTTTATGACACCTAACTAGGAGACGTGAAGTCTAAGAGACGGGAAGTCTGGGTGACCTGGGAGAGTTCTTGTCACCTGGGGGGAAGAGACAGTTGGTCTGAAGACAATGTGGATTCAACTGTATTGTTCTAAGGATTTAACCAATGACAGAAGAGATTTGGTATAGTTGCATGTCTCTCAAAAACTTCCACGACAGTATATCACTTCCTGCTATCTTTCTTGTTTGCTATTAGAACAGGCTGCATATTTCGTTGGCCTCTATGGTGATTTTCATCTTAATATTCCTGTTGATTTTGTGGTGGTGTGATTTTGATGTCACAGTGACATCGCTATTCCCATTCTGTACCTAGACAAACTAGTTACTGCTTATAGCTCGTGTCAAATGGCTCAAACTTTTGTTCCTCATTTTCAGATATTGTTCCTGACCCCCCTGACGGGCCACCAGTGGTAGAGTCCATTACAGGGAAGACTATAACACTGAGCTGGAAGAGACCAAAGAGACTTGACCCGTCTATAGGTACATAGTAGGCTATATACTTCTGCTAATCAGATATTTACAGTGTTTACACAGGTGTCCTAATGTTGCTGAGAATTGCTTTGGCCCGCAGTCTTCCTCTACGGGGTTACATCGTTGGTTTTCAGTCTTCCACCTGCTACTGACAACTTCTCATAAATCCCTCTTCAGTAATCTACCCCATCAAAAAACTAAGAATTTCATGGCGTTATTTATATTATGGATCGAGTCACTGTAAACTAATTGACTTTCTTAATGTTGCAGTACAAAGAGCACAACATCTATTATCATATTAACCTGGCTCTGAAAAGGCTAAATAAACAAATGACAGGATACAGATAGCAGACAATTTTATTCAGCCTAAATGGACATTATTGTTTCCTATTGATATGCTATAACTATAAACATAGTATTGATAACTGATTATGGAGCTATACCAACCTGTATGCTTCCAGACTCCAGTTCCCTGCTCTATGCTGTGCAGCAGCAGGCTCTGGGCTCTATCCAGTGGACCCTCATTGCCTCCAACCTGAGAGAGACCAGCTACACCGTCTCCTCGCTATCCAAGGGTGTCCGCTACGCCTTCCGGGTCCTGACCGCCACCTCCAAGGTCCTCAGCAAGCCCTCACCCTCCACAGACCTGGTTCAGCTCATGGACAGAGGTGTGTGGCACTATTGTATAGCATTATTGTTAATAAGATGTGGAATCCTAATTTACTGTCTCTTTATCTTAAATGGAAATCAATGTTTAACTGAAATAAAAACGATCGAATTAATGCAGGATAGAGGTGGTTGTGGTTTCGTGGGACTGTAGGTCTAGTTTCCATTCATTCCCGTCTCTCATTGGTCACCATCAGGTCCTTACCTGAGAAAATCGCCAATCATCATGGACAAACCAGATATAGTGTATGTGGTGGAGAACCAATCAGTGACCATCACTCTAACGCTGAACCATGTCCACGCAGTGGTCACCTGGAAAAGGTCAGTAATCTTGTGGACGGATTTTTCATCCAGAAGATTCTTTTAAAAGTCCTTTACAAGCAAAGCCTTTGTTGAAATGTTATAAAATTGCTAGATATAGTAGTAGATATAGTAGTTTAGACTATTTAGATCTTCCTCAGAAAGTTTCATAGGGGGTAGTACCGTATAGAAAATCCAGAAATATACTTTAAATCATAGAACTTTCTTTATCTAGACAGTTAATTTTGAACAATACATTCCAGTCTAATTAGGCTTATGACGTCTGTATCCTCTCCAGGCGTGGGGTGGTGTTGCTGAATAAGCCAGGGATGTATGAGATGAGCATGCCTGATGACGACCAGCACTCTCTCAAGATCCAACGGGTCAGGAGTGCAGACACCGGCCAGTTGGTCATCACGGCTGCCAACCAGTTTGGCAGCGACCTCTGCACCCTCCAGCTGGCTATGGCAGGTGAGCTCATAGGTCATAGGTCACAGGTCCTAGGTCATCGGCCATTGGTCAGTGTTCCAAGCCACACATCTTAGAATATGAACACATCTCACAAGTCATTGTTAGTTTGATGTTGTAATTAATGAGTTTTATTGAAGAACTGGAAGTAGGATGGATGTAGTTGTTAAGCAAATAACAATCCATGACATTATAAAGTAGAATACTCTAAAAGTGTCCAGTTTGAGATGTAGTGACTGAAGAAAGAAAGATTGACTTTTTCCTTTGTCCTCCTAGTGCCTCCCAAGTTTGAAACCATCATGGAGGATCTGGACGTCCATGTAGGAGAAACGTCTCGCTTTGCAGTGGTGGTGGAGGGAAAGCCTGACCCTGACATCCTCTGGTACAAGGTAGGCTAGTACTTCCTTTTCACAATCTTGACTTCCTAGGGTTTATGGACATATTACTTTAATCCACGTAGACCAAAATAAAAATTTTAAACGATTGCCAGAAAAATCTAAAAGAAAAGTCACATTTCCCTACAGAGGACCTGATTGGTTGATGGTTGTTTGTTTCCAGGACGATGTACTCCTATCAGAGAGCAGCCATTTCACCTTTGTGTACGATGATGCAGAGTGTTCCGTGGTGGTTCTGAACGCCAGACAAGAAGACTCTGGGGTGTACACGTGTACAGCTAAGAACCTGGCTGGATCCATATCCTGCAAGGCAGAACTCACAGTACACACAGGTCAGAGACCCACCCTTAAACACTGGTCCCTGCATTAATTATGTCAAATGTGTTTGGCTTTTGTTTTTTGTTATTTATACAGTTACCAGAAATTAGATATTGATAAATATATGTACATATATAATATTTATTTCATATGTATACATATTTAAGAGCATTTATGAGATACTTTATCATTATTAAAATATTTTATATTTTTTACTTGGACCTTCGTTCAGTCAGAAAAACTCTGACACACGTCCATAACTCTGTAACAACAACAGCAGTCCACGGGTTCACTTTCTTGGTTTGAGATGTTGTCAAATGTCCCTGTACTTACTGTAAGTCGCTCTGGATAAGAGTGTCTGCTAAATGACTAAATGTCAAAACATGATGATTCAGTTTAAATCTCTGTGAAGCCTAACTGTTCATCATATTCTAATCACTGAATATTCAACTGTTTGCTGCCAGTAATAGGAGTTTGAGGTGGATTTGATGTGTTTGTCCTTGTATTATGTTGGCCTCATCTAGTTTTAATTGGAAATCACACATCCGAGTTTGCAGCATATGGGTGGGATCACACAGGGGGTCTGACACTGTGAAACCATCTGTTGATCTAGACACACACATTTACACACACACTTGTAAACACACACACACCAAACCTCTCTCTCCTCTCCTCAGAGAGGAAAAAAGTAGTGGAGCCAGTGGAGGACGAGGCGACCATCCTGAGGAAAATGAGGAGACTGACTGATTACTACAACATCCACAAGGAGATAGGCCGGTGAGTCACACGCACTGCAACACGGACAAATGGAGGCTTTTCAATCCAGTTTAACACTTTGTTACTTCGCTCCTGTGGACTTTGTCTTATGATGTCAACACTGGGCAACGTACTCCAGTGAAACTAGTCCTGATGATGAGATCAATATGCAACCAGCTCCTTTAAAACTAGTCATAATAATGTCATCACTATGCAACCTGGTTCTACTAATGAAACAATGAGACTGGATCATCACTGTGCGCCTGCCTGCATCCCAAGGGGGGCCTTCTCCTATGTGAAGAGGGTGGTCCAGAAGAAAGGAAAGTCAGAGTTTGCCGCCAAGTTCATCTCGGCTCGGGCCAAGCGGAAGGCGTCTGCCCTAGGGGAGCTGAGCTTGCTGTCAGACCTGGACCACCAGAGGATCCTCTACTTCCACGATGCCTTCGAGAAGAAGAACATGGTCATCATCATCACGGAGCTGTATCCTTACCTGGGTGTGTCATCTGCACTGGGGGTGTGGACATTTACATTTAGTCATTTAGCAGACGCTCTTATCCAGAGCGACTTACAGTAAGTACAGGGACATTCCCCCGAGGCAAGTAGGGTGAAGTGCCTTGCCCAAGGACACAACGTCAGTTGGCATGACCGGGAATCGAACTGGCAACCTGCGGATTACTAGCCCGATTCCCTCACCGCTCAGCCACCTGACTCCCTGACATGGAGCGTGGACACTCGAAGTGGCTAGTGATATGCTTTCAGCACAGTTCCCTCTTGATAGATACATAGCAGGGGCTTACGCCCTCCATGTTGCTCTCTGTGCGTGGTGAGTACAGAGCAGAAAGCCTAATGTCTATGCTGCTCCCCTCCAGGCATCAATGAACCGAAACCCTGCTTCTCTCTCTGACTCATCCCAGAGTGACAGGATGAACAGAGAAGCTAGCGTGTGGGAGTTCTCCTAGTTTAGTATTCATCCCCTGTTCAGCCACCCACCTCTAGGACTGAGCTATAGGGTTTTCGTGCGTGTTCACATATCGCTGGCAGGGTCACTTTGATGTGTGCGAGTGTGTGTGCGTGGGGGCATGTGTGTGTGTGCGCACAGGTGTTTGTGTGTGTTTTTTCACCTCCGTCTCTAATAAATACTCAATCGCCATGAAAGGTTACTCTTTATGATCCTTAACTGGTGTGTGAAGTTGCCAGGAGGAACTGCTGGAGAGGCTGAGCAAGAAAACCTCAGTAATGGAGTCTGAGGTGGGTTCATTTCAAACTATGATTAAGCGTTGGCATTATGGAATGGATTTTAGTGTCTGGATTTACAAATGATCACAGAAATCCATTTCAATCCACATTTAGTTAATAGCTTTTCTGAAAGTGTGCGTGTTTGTATGTGTGTGTGTGTGTGTGTGTGTGTCTGTTGCAGATCCGGTCCTGTATCCACCAGGTGCTGGACGGTCTCAGCTATCTCCATCAGAAAGACATTGCTCATCTGGACATCAAGGTACATCTGTGTACCTTCTGGCTCAGTCATGGTTAGGGTTATGGTCAGTTAGGCTAAACAGATTGTTTGTCGATTTATGTCTGTTTAATTTCTTCCCTCCTTTTTCTCTACCTGTCCCACCTCTCCCTCACTTCCTCCTTTCTCCAACTGCATCCCTCCATCTCCACCTCTCCAGCCTGAGAACATACTGATGGCAGAATCTGCCAGCGACCAGATCCGCCTGTGTGACTTTGGCAACGCCACAAGACTGGAGGCCAGCGAGACCCACTACTGCAAGTATGGCACGCCCGAATTCGTTGCCCCGGAGATTGTTAACCAAACGCCTGTCTCCAAGGCAACAGACATCTGGTGAGCCACCTGGTAACACAGAGGGATGGGGGGCTTGGAGGGGGATTGGAGGGAGGCGAGGGGGGGAGGAAGGCGGTTGGAGCCTTTGATCATTTTTGTGATGAATCATTGTGCCTCCTTCTCTCCTTCAGCTCTCTGAATCTAAAACAGTCTCTCTTCCTCTGTTCTCCTCTCTCTCCTCATTCTCTTTCTCTCTCCTCATTCTCTTTCTCTCTCCTCCTCAATCCCCTGCGTTCTCTTTCTCCTTATTCTCTCTATCGTACACCCTTTCTCTCTCTCTCTGTCCCTCTTTCTCTCTTTGTTTCTCCATCTCTTCTAGGCCTGTTGGGGTGATCACTTATCTCTGGTGAGTGTTATAACAAAAATACAAAACCAAGTGAATTAAACATGAACATAAATTAAAAATGACAGACATTTTACCAAACAGGTACCAACAACCATCCCCTGTGTGCCCTACAGAAATATTAAAACCATAACTATGTACAGATAGTAGTATCCTATAGCTCTGACACTGGGATCAGTGAATCCAACATTTTAAACAGAATCCATTCGTCTAGCAATGTTCTACGTGACAATGCCACAAAACACGCCAGGCACCTATCATTCACCATAGACCAAGCTTTGAAAAATGCCTGTCTTCCTGCAGCCTGACAGGCGTGTCTCCATTCGCTGGTGAGAATGACCGGAGCACGGTGCTGAACATCAGGAGCTTCAACGTGGCGTTTGAAGAGAGCATGTTCAGCGGCCTGTGCAGGGATGCCAAGGGCTTCGTCATCAAGCTGCTCGTGTCTGACAGCCTGTGAGTGGAAGACTGCTGCAGCTGGGCTCACAGGCTTTTAGCTAGCACTACTGGCTACAAATCTTTTTGACACAATCTAATGTAATGTAGGTTGGTTGTAGGATTCATTGAATGATTGGTTGATACATTATTGACTGACTGACTTAATGGTTTCCTGATTGATTGGATTCCTGGTTGATTTTGTGAATATACATTTATTGTTTGAATTATAATTTTTTCTCAGGAGGCCTACTGCTACAGAATGCCTTCGACATCCCTGGTTCAAGGTTGGTAGAGGAAGTTTGAAACAAAATGAAGCCATGTCTGTTGGATTGTATTTGCACTTCAAGGAAGACGTAAATTGAAAAATGTTGACTCAATATGCTTCAATCTAGTCCTGTTTTGTTTTTTTACCCAGTCCACCAACAACAAGAGTATCCACACAGCCATGCTAAAGCAAGTACAGTGTCGTCGACGGTGGCAGGTACATTACGGAAAAAAAAGATGTATTCTTTTTATATCAGTGGCTTCTTCTTTGTACACTCATTCATCTGTTCTCGTTCTGTTGTCTTCCACTCCTTCTCCCCAGCGCTCTCTTATTAGCTACAAGTCAAAGATGGTAATGCGCACCATCCCAGAGTTGCTCAACGATTCGTCAAGCCACATCTCCATTGCCGTGCCCCGCCACCTCAAGGAGGGCTCGCCTCCGCCCTCCTCGTCCTCCGACTCCGATGAAGACGTGGACGAGCTGCCCTTCATCCCCATGCCCCTGTCCATGGTCTTCTCGGGCTCCCGCGTCTCCCTCAACGAGTTGCCCGGGGACGATGACCTCTCCTCTGCCGGACGCTCCAACGGGACAATAGAGGGGGCAGGGTTAGCCCGGAAAAAAGAAGAGGAGCCTATCCCGGCGGCCAGAAATGATGGTGGCAGTGTGAGAGGCAGGACGAGGAAGAGGATCCCAACCAGGGAGGAAGAGGAGGAGGGGGCGTCTTCGGAAGAGGAGAAGACGGAAGTGAAGACGAGGAAAGTCCCCTTAAAGAAGGGATCGAGCGTGGAGATGGACGAGTCGGAAAGCAAGTCGAGGAGGCGGACGATGAGAAGAGGCAGCTCGGCAGACTCCGCCCTGCTGCTCCACATCGAGCCAGAGGAGGGCGCTGTGGAGGCGGACGCCAACCCAGCAGGCCAGAAGAATCTGAAGAAGGCCGTGTCCATGGAGCTGCCAGGCCGCAGCCCCAGCCCAGGGACAGCCAGGCTCAGCCAGGAGGACTACGCCTTGAAACTGGAGCTGATGAGGCAGAGGCTTCTGAGGGGAGGGAACGCCGACAAGAAGATGAGCGGACTCCGAGGGCCGCTGTTCGAAACGCTCGGGATGGACGATGAGAAGCGGACCAGCTCGCTCGACCGGAACCTGAGGAGATCCAGGTCAGGTCAAGCCGCGGGAGCGCCACTCACCAGGGCTGCGTCCTCCGACGGCCCTCTGGAGGACACGCCAAAGACCAAAGTGTTCAGGAAAAGTACATCGTTCACCCTGGGGGACTCAGAGCCCATGCCCCTGCACCGGCGCTTCGGACGCCCGTTAGAGATCCCCTCAGCAGGGCAGAGCAGTGGGACTACTGGGGCCGCTACGAAGCTCCAGGAGGCCACCTCCATGTCAGCCATGACAGAGCAAACCAAGCTGGAGTCCAGACCAGCATCTCAAAGAGGGCCCCCTCCCTCCACCCTGCCTGGCCCAGAGAGAAAAGACCAACAGGCAGGAGAGGAGACTAGACCGCAGGAGACGGACAGAAGCCAGGAGGACATCGCAGGAGATGAAAGCACTGAGAGAGGGACCAAAGTCACAGAGCAAAAAAGAGGAGGTGTTAGAGAACCGCAGAGGGCTCCTTCCCAAGAGAGGTCTCCCTCTGTGTTAGCTCCCATCGTCGTCATAGAGGAAGAGGACCATAAGGAAGACCATAAAGATGAAAAGGAGATCAAAACGAGTCAAAATGATAAGAAAACGAGCAAGGGTTCCCCTTCCGGCTCGGCAAAAGAAAGGAAAACGTCAGCTTACGCTGACACCATGCAGGCCATCGTTGTGCCCTCCGGTAAACGATCTGACGTCCATGCTCCCTCCCGCACCCTCACACCCTCACCCTCCAAACCCACTGACACACCATTGTCCCATGAGCATCCTGCTGTCTTTGCCAAGGTGGCGATCATCAGCGAACGCAGCCCTAGTGTCTCCTCCAACGTTTCCTCCTCCTCCACCGCGGTGCCGGACCGCCCCACCACGCCCCGCCAGCCCCTCCTCAGGACCGACATCAAGGACATAGACTCAGAGGAGGTGTTTGAGGCCCGATTCAAGAAGCGCGAGTCGTCGCTAACCCGTGGCCTGCGCAGACTGACCAGGGCTAAGTCGGAGGAGAAGTCATCCCCAGTGCTGGGGCGGAAGGCCGGGGAAGGCGGAGAAGAGGTGTACCGTCCAGGGGCCCTGGGGGCCCCTCTGGAGATGGTGTCCGTTGGACTCCAAGAGAAGTCCAAGTCTGTGCAGGACTTGAGGGAGGTCGAGAAGGACCCGGGACTTGGCCTGATTGGACGGTTCTCCATGAGGGCCAAGAGGACGTCGTCTGTAGATAAAAAGGTCAGTTGATGACAGCCTGCTGTTCCGCTGGTCCTTGTAATAGTTACGATGATGGTCATGATGATGATGCTTGATGAGATTGATGCTTATTCATCAAAGATGTGAGCTAGGCCATGGCGAAACCTAACATCTCCAACTAAACTGATTTTACAGGAGGAGAAAACCAAAGAGGAGAAGATCAAGGAAGAGAAACTGAAGGAGGTGGTGGAGCCCTCGGCCAGCAAGCGCAGAGTGACCTGGGCTATTGGGCGCAGCAAGTCTCTGGACACAAAGGACCTTGACAGTGGCCAGCCAATCAGGCAACAGGAGGAGAGAGATTGCCGGAAGGTGGATGACTCGTCTGTCTCCGCCATGAGGCGAAAATTTGAGTCCAAAGTGGCGAGTATTTCCTCCAAGATCAGGACCCAGTCAGAAGAAAGGAAGGAGAGGAAAGAAGAAAAGGAGAAAGAGAAAGGGAAAGAACAGCTTGGGGCACGTTTAGAAGAAGACACCAGCAAAGAGCAGGTAGAGAAAGATCTTAAGAAGATCAGTGATTCGCCTGTCCTGGCCATGAGACGGAAGTTCGAGAACAAGATGGCTGTAATCTCGACCAAGATGAGGAGCCAGTCAGAGGAGAGGAAGGGTGGTGAGATGGAGGGAGGGAAAATGGAGGGGAAGAGAACTCCCCTGTTCTCGCGTCATCGCCATTCCCATTCCGAGGGTGGCAGTCTGAGGGGTATTGGCATCCCGGAGAATGAGCTGGCCAAACAGACGGGCATGGAGGCGTCCAGGGAATCCGTCAACTCCACGACAAGCAACCAGTGTGAGAAGGTCGCCTCCCACACCCCAGAGGTCGACCGGAGGTCACGCTGGGACAGGTGGGCAAAGGGATGGAGGGATGATGAATGGAGAAAGGAATGGATGGAAAAACAGGGGTGGATGGAGGGATGGATAAACACATAGTTGAGTCAGTGGGAGGATGGTGTGGGTATACACGTTGATTGATGGTGGGATGATGGGAGAGAAAAGGGATGGATGAATGGAAGGATTTGTTGGCTAATTCATCCGTTGTGTTTCTCAGGTGGGGTCTCAATCGAAACAAGAAGGACAAGACCCCATCTCAGACTGACCTGCCCTCCTCCTCAACCAAAGAGGAGGAGACCTCACGCAGCCAATCGTCTTCTCGCTCGACCTCTGACTTCCCACCTGTTTTTCATATCAAGCTGAGGGACCACGTGCTATTGGAGGGAGACCCTGTCACTCTTAGCTGCCTCCCTGCTGGCAGTCCCCACCCACAGATCACCTGGTTGAAAGGTGAGTAGACACACTGTAGATCCACTAGATCCATGATCTATGGTGAAAATGTATAGCCTGACGTTGTCATACTCATAATTCTAGTCAGAATATGAGTCTGATACCGCTCCGTTGGGCTGTGAGTATGGGGCGTGTTTCAACAGAACCCGGAAAAAAAATGCCTCTTCGCTCAATTGGATAGACCTACAACCAATCAGAGCAACGTATGTTGTTTGTTGAAAACAAATTCAACCTAAGCGCTCTTTGGTCGTGGTTGATTACTATACATTACTGTTGATCATCTGTCCATCATCGTATAAAGCCCGCCTTGACAATTTGATTGGTCCGAACAGCTCTTGTTCGGACATAGTTTTTCCCCAACCGAGCGACCCCAGACCCAACTTCCCGACCCAAAAAAATTGTGGGTGGGGCTAAGTTCGGCTGGCACCCAGGCTAGAAAATGTACTATCCACACAGGACAACTAGACAGTAGGCTTCTATGCACTAGGCTTGAGTGACATACGGTACCGTTTTTATTGCAACTTATTTATTTATCAAAAAATATCAAAGCAATAAAGTGTTTGATAATCTGGATCGGTTTATTAACCGTCACGCTTTCCCCTTTGTTCTCTCCATCTGTCTCTCTCTCTTTTCTCTGTTTCCTCGCCTCCCAGATAAGCGCCCCCTTGAGTTGGACGATCGTATGAACCTGATCTCGCACCCAGACGGCCGACAGCTGCTTACCATCATGAAGACGGGGAGGAGGGACGGTGGGCTGTATGAGTGTGTCGCCACCAACACCCTCGCCACCATCACCAGCTCCTGCACGCTATCCCTCGCCTGTGAGTCACACACTGCACACCGACACTGGGCTCAGATGCAGTGAAGTTCAATTCATTTTGAAAGAAAACCGATTTGTTAGCCGTTATCTTCCATGGTCGTGTTGGCAGGTGGAGGTTGGAATGAGGAAACAAGATCAGTTTGGGTTTAGATGCATCGTTCTCTTTTCCTGTGAACTTTTGAATGGCTTTCATGGGTACATTCTCCTAGACATGCCATACATATTTTCAGTGTAATGAACACAACACGTATGTTGTGTAGACACAAAACAATACATAGAACATGGGAAACTAAACTGAAGAAATGGGGTGCTCTAACAAGCAGCAGGTGAAAAATCATCAACCAAAATGAACAACCAAACAGAACATAGAAAATGGAGAACCCAGAATGTAACAATAATCTAAATCAGTAAAAGGTGTATAATAAGGGGAGAAAACTAAGAAAACAAAGACCAAGAAAGAACAGAACCTTCCATTCAGAGAGAGCAGAGATAATTGGTCTTAATGGAGTCAAGTTGAATCTTATCATGGAAAAATACTGTTTTGCCCTTTCAAATAAATATTAGTCTTCATAATGTGATGTAGAACTGCAGATTTTAGATAATTGGATTTTAATTAGAGTGTGGAAACACTAATATAAATAGGTATGTATATTAATGAGTTCACGGGAGATTACATTAACGTCTTATGGCCTCCATGTGTTTGTGACATTCACATTATAGAAATATTGCTATGAGTCATGGAAGGATAGACCTCGATGTCGTGCTTACATTCTAATCAATTATTGTATACTAAGAAGCTGACATTCTTAACGTAAAATGTTATGTTCTTATGGAGTCTTAAATTATCATCAAGTATGAGCACATTTGAATTTTACATTATTGTCCATAAACTTAATTTTCTGTCCATCGTGCCTCTGTACACTCTATTTGACCATAAATAACGAAAGCACTCAGAGATTACAAACAGGACCTGAACGGCAGTGGCAAGGTGACTTTTGTCACTTTGACCACCAGTATACAACACGCCTGTCAGGTTCAATACCCTGCAATTCAGCCTAGTTACCAGGAAGAAGATTGAGTGTCTCGGAAAACCGGGAGTGGTACTAATCTCTTCTGCTCAAGCTGTGTGCCTCATCATTTAACTTGTCTGTCGCAGCTCATTGGCTGGATTGAGGATTCTCTAGACAGTTCATTGGCTACATTGTCCCCGTTTGTGTGCATGGTGGTCCAGGACAGCGCTTCATTAAACGGGGGAGAGAATGTTATTACTGTCACATTTGGTTTGGTTGAACAAAACTGAAAGCAATCATATTCTCCGCCACACCCATCTACCTCACTTTCTCTATCCTCCCCTCATTTAACATTCCCACCTCTCCAATCCTCTCCTCCACCTCCCTTTCTCCACACTTTCCTATGCAATCCTCTAATACACACTGTCATACCACCATTTCATCCCTTCCTTCTCATCGCCTGACCCCTGTACCCTACTACCACCCACCCCCCAACCCCCCCGCCCTAGGTGTTCCTAAGCGACCAGGGACCCCTGAGGTCCCCCAGACCTACAACAACACAGCCCTGGTGCTATGGAAGCCAGCTGACACCAAAGCCCCTTGCAGCTACATCCTGGAGAGGAAGATGGAGGGTAAGTTGTCTCTTTGCTGTCTGGGTCTCTCTGTCTCTCTCTCTCTTTCTATATCTCTGTTAGAGAGACAGAGGTCCTCTATCTCTGTTTATCAGTCCTCTTTCTGCCCTAACTCTTGCTGTCTCCCCTCTCATTTTTACTTTTAGCTACCCCTCTCGCTCTCTCTCTCTCTCTCTCTCTCTCTCTCTCTCTCTCTCTCTCTCTCACTCTCTCTCTCTCTCTCTCTCTCTCTCTCTCTCTCTCTCTCTCTCTCTCTCTCTCTTTCTCTTCATGAATCCTTTTCACGCAATCTTGCATTTGCTCTTGACAACATTACCATCTTGTGTCCAGTATAAGTAATGCAGCTGGTAACAGTGAGGGCCTCATGTACGTACATTCGCAAACGTAGCGTTATTAGCGCCATGGCCAACACGCAGATTGCGCACGCTGTGATACTTCAGTTTACGTCATATATACGTCAGAATATTGCATGGCTGTTTAATCTGTAACGCATAATGATTTCGTGTTCACTCAACTCAAAAAGTGTGATCCTTGTGGCAAAAATCCTTTGGCCTATGTATTCGTCTTGCTCGGGTTACGGCTGCCATTTCACCAGGAGGCATATGCGCATCCTGGTTTACGCCTGCTTTTAAAAAGAGGAGAATTTTCACCGCAAAGTAGAGGTGCGCTTTCACAGGCGGTTTTTGTACATACCGCGGAATACATAATTAGGTGCACTTTACGCATCCCCTCCCATCTCTTTATGGGAAACTCCCACTTTCCCCTTTACCCTCCCGTGAATGCATATCCATGACACGGAAAAGCGCAATTTGCCATTTTCAGTTCCCGCGACAGGCAGTCTGCGCTTTTACCTCAGTGCAGCATGTTTGTACATACCTCGCCATGCTTTTACGCGCAAATTCAGAATCAGAATCAGAATTGCGAAACAAATACGCCTGAAGTGGGCGCAAAAGCGTTAGTACATGAGGCCCTGAATGTCACAGTACTGATGCACATGGTCCACACATTCCAGTTGGGCTTGCTGTTAAATACCACAGCTGATGTTTATTAGAATCCCTTCATCCTAGAACCTTTCATCAGTCTACTGTAACTCCCCTCCATACCTTCCACCACCTACAATTCACCTCATCCTTCAATCCACCATCCCTGCCTGACCTCCCCCTCTCCTCCCTACAGGAGATACTAACTGGTTGATCATCGCCACGGGTGTGGCTGACTGCTACTACAACGTCACAGACCTGCCTGCAGGGGGCGTGTTCAGGTTCAGGGTGGCTTGTGTCAACAAGGCAGGACAGGGGCCCTACAGCAACTGTTCTGACAAAGTCAGCCTGGATGACACAGGTGAGGCTCACAGATGATAGCTACACATAGGAAGCTAAGCGTTACACTGTATAGCTACAGTATTATTATGATTTAATCATTGGTCTAACAAAGTACAGTACAACTACTAACTAAAGTACAGTATTACAACTTATTTGTTTACTGCCTGACTGACAGACTGACTAGATCATTGATTTGTTGGTTGATTAATTGACTGATGGATTGATGGCCTTTTTCTATTTTTTGTAGTTGGAGTATCCTCACCAACAGTTGCCATAGTAAAGACTGTACCCGCCCCCTTTGCTCCAAATGTTTCCTCCTCAATCACCACCCCCCCCCTCAAACCAATCCAAATGACACCCCATTATAAAACGGTGTCCTCCATCTCCTCCTCCCCGCCTGCCTTCCCCCTTCCTCCCTCCACTCCTCCACCCTCTAACTCTTCCAGCACTTTAACTGAGACCTCCCCGGATACACCCACAAACGTCACCACCCCGATCCCCCCTTTGTCTCTCCCTTCTCCCCCCACGGTCAAACCCCCACCTCCCTTCGTCCTTCCCAAGCCCCAGAGCCCAGTCAATGTGGTGCCCCCCATGACCCAGACCCCCCCTACGTCCCCTCCTCCCCTGGTCAGCCCCCCTCCCACCCCCACCAAGTCCGTCATGGTCTCCATCCCTTCCTACGTACCTGCCACCACCGCCAGAGTGACCCCCACCCCCTTGGCAGCCCCCTCCTTCTCTCCCCAGGTAACTGCCGATGCTCACATTCGGAAACAATATGTAAACACAAATACCAATATCGTTACTTCCTGGTCGACTCGTTCTATAACACAGACTTCATACATCTACACCTGGTCAGAGGAGTATAGGGCTGAGGTGATTAGAGGGGTGGGGCGAAAGGAGAGAAGATAAGGGGGTGAGAAGAAGGGGTGACAGTGTGGATAGGATAATTGGGTTGAAGAAGGGCTGAAAAGGGGGGAGAGAAAGGAGGGACAGATGATGGTGCAGTTTTGAGTATGCAAACTGCCACAGTGTACCTCAATTTCACAGTGTCTGCTTAAGCTTAAGTATACTGTAACTGTACTGTAACAGACAAAATGACGCATTTCTCTTTGTCAAGTTCTCAAGTTGACAGGTTGGCAGATTGTGTTCTGTGAAGATACTACTGACATTGATATTACTGTGACGTAATCGGTAAAGATTTACTTAATCTCCAGGTGCTCCAAGTGTCCAGTCTCAGTCCCTTTGGGGAGGGGACCAGTACCCCGTCCAGAGGCACCCCATCTGGCCGTACTACCCCCTCCACCTCCCTCCGCCAGGGGGTCCCTCAGAAACCCTACACCTTCCTGGACGAGAAGGCCAGGTGAGAGGAATGGGAGGCAATGATCCAAGTTGTACACCCCTGGTATAAATGCAATGATTTCCTTTGTTTCCTGTCAGATACAACACTATTTTTTTCTGTCAGATAAGAAGCAAACAAGGACCTGGCTCCCACTCTCCCCTCGGAATCTAATCATACATAAACACTGGTCCTTCATGTAGCTTTCAGTCAACACTATATGAGAGTGTTCAGGTGGGATTGTTGGAGTCAGTCTCTCTGATTGGGTTGAATGCTGACTACATTCAAATGTTTTAGTGTTGTTTGTTTATTAGGGTCCCACACCTCTTGTTGCTAAGAAATAGCTTCTATTCCTAAACTATAATTCCATAGCTGCTAATTCCTACAGATTTGACACAGAATACTATTAGGCTGAGAGAGACATACAAAACAAGCACTACACTATGCACCAATGCATTTGTGTCAATAATAGTAACTGTTCTGGGTACAGTTGGATTCGGGTTTTTTGCTCAATTGTTAAATCCATTGCTCAATTGTTAAATCCATGACCTTTAAACAACTTCAAACTACTTCCCACCGAGAATGGGAATAGAGTACAAGGTAATCCTACTAGGTACCAGGATTCCAACCTTAGTCTATATGGGAGGATGAATATGTACACAGAGAACTGGCACACATGCAACCTAGCACCACAGCCTCCAATATCCTGGTTCTCCTTTACAGGGGTCGGTTCGGGGTGGTCAGGGAGTGCAGAGAGAACTCTACTGGGAACATCTATATAGCGAAGATTGTCCCCTATGACCAGGAGACCAAGCCATTTGTGCTACGGGAGTACGACATCCTTAAGTCTCTGCACAACGACAAGATCATGGCTCTGCACGAGGCCTACGTCACTCCACGCTACCTGGTCCTGGTGGCAGAGTACTGCACAGGCAAGGAGCTGCTCTACTGCCTTATAGACAGGTAGGTGGGACAGAACACACACACACATGCATGCATACACACATGGGCATGCACTCATGCCGTACACACGTACACATATGCACACACAGATACATTCAATGTATCTGTGTAATCTTCTTTACTCTCCACTACCTCTACCTCTTTACCATTCCTTACCCTGCTCTACCCATCTCCACTCTACTCCACTCTACTCATTTGTACTCTACACAACTTTATTCTACTCTAATCTACTATTCTCTTCCGTGCTCTACTCTACTCTACTGCACTCTACTCTACAAAACCTACTCTATACTCTGCTGTACTGTACTCTACTCTACTGTAGGTTGAGGTACTCTGAGGATGAAGTGGTGTGTTACCTGGTGCAGATCCTGCAGGGTCTGGAGTTTCTTCACAACAGGCGCATCCTGCACCTGGATCTGAAGCCTGACAACATCATGGTCACTCACCTCAACGTGATCAAGATCCTGGACTTTGGCAGCGCTCAGAACTTCAACCCGCTGTCTCTGAAGCAGTACAACCCAGGGCTGGGGACTCTGGAGTACATGGGTGAGATCCTAAACTACAATGTCCTCAGATTAATCAGATGATGTTATGGAATTCCAAACAGATGGTCAAATACTTAGGGTGTACTTGATTTAGTTGATGCAATACCCCCAAATTCATACTGTGAAGTAAATCAAATCCATCTGTACACACCCATGTGCTTTTTTTAATCTGAACCTCCTCTATTGTTTTCCCTGGGCTCCTCCTTCCCCTTGGTGTCCCTCTACTTGGATCCCCAGCCCCTGAGATGGTGAGGGGAGAGGTTGTGGGTCCCACCGCAGATATCTGGAGCCTGGGGGTGCTTACTTACATAATGTGAGTTTCAGTGACCATTGCCAAATTTCCTGGTAACCCTATAAATTACCGATACAACATTGGATTTCAATATTATATTATAATATAATATATACTTATTTAACATAAACAACATTAGAGGGAATTTGTTGTATAGTTGTTTCTTTCAAATACTGATTCATGACAGTTCTTGTCTGGATTCATTATCAGGATGAGTGGCAGACTACCTTTCCAGGATAAGGACCCCCAGCATACAGAAGCTAAGATCTTGGCAGCTAAGTTTGACCCAACCAAGCTGTACCCCAACATCTCCCAAAGTGCCTCCACCTTCATTAAGAAGACGCTGAGCAGCTATGCCTGGTAAACAAGGCCCCCTCAAAGAGGAATCCATCTCTCTTCTTTTCTTGCATATTGTGGTCCGTTGGTCATCCTCTTTTTGAGATGGTGTTAGGTGTAAAATGAGATGAACAGCAAGTGGTGCCTTTGTTTCAAACATTGCTGTACGGTGAAGATTACTCTATTTTAATTTAGTAATCATCATTGAGATCATAATGTGCAGGATATATTCTACTACGTACAGTATAATGTAGTATTATACAATACCAGCCAAAGGTATTGCATCTGAAAAGAGATGGTTTTAACAGGGAATACAACAATATGATTATATAATTACAATATAATATTACTTTATTATAATGATGTATAGATTAACCTCACGTTACTGACATTTTGGTCCATGTTACCTCAATTCTTCTGTTCCAAAGGGCCCGTCCGACCACTAAGGACTGCTTCACCCATGCCTGGCTCCAGGACTCCTATCTGATGAAGCTGCGCAGACAGACTCTGACCTTCACCACCGCCCACCTCAAAGAGTTCCTGGGGGAGGACGAACGCCGCCGTGCAGAGTCCTCCACCAAACACAAGGTTCTACTGCGTTCCTACCAGACCTTGCCACAGCTGCCCACCTCGCCCACACCCTCTCCACAACTACCTGGCACACCAGGTGCTGAGTGAGCGTCTGCTAGGGGCAAAGAGGTGAGGGTAGTTAGGGTTCAGATATAGCTGGCTCCTGTTTGTCCCTGGACGTTATGAGGGAACCCACTTTGTGAGGCGAGGGGGAAATTATAAGGGCCCCAGCTTGGATAGGACCTGGACAAATCTGAATGGATGAGGTTAACATGGCCACTGCTGATCTGGCGATGGCTATGTCTGTGTGTCAGGGATGGAGGCTGTGTGTCTTGGAGTAACCTGGAGTTGGATGAGCATTTGATCATTACAGCGGTCCACTGATTCTGTTACAGAGAAAGAGACATAAGTTTAAAGCTGGGAACAGTTGATGTACCCTAATGGGAGGAGATGATCCTGTGATATCATACTGATCTGTTTCTATCCGACAGGGTTCAATGGCATCAAGACAAAATCAATCTCAAAGTGAAACATCACTTCATCGAGTCATGGAAAAACAACACTGCTAATGGATAGTTGTCCATTTGTGATTTGTGATGTTTTTAAAGTTCGTTTTACATTTTCTGTTGACTTGATTGGCATGATTTGGTTGTTTGAGGACAACTGTCTACTACCCTGAGTATTCTCTGTGTATGTGTCTGCAATTTAGAACCACTCAGTTAACACAAAATATATTACAGTTTGACAGATTTGTTCAGCACAATTAAACTGGGACATTATATATCTGCTTTTAGAGCACAGACTTGTTTTGACAGTTTGTATATTTGGTAGTGATTATGTAAAAGTACCATAATGTATGCTAATTTATGCTGCTAATTTATGTTGCATTTATTTACAATTTTTTTTAAATGCAAAACCAAAAAGAATTGTAAGTTTTCTCTCTTCCTGGAATTGTATGAGAAGTTTCCCTCTTTTTTATGTTAATTTATTTGCATGTGTGCATTTCTTTGGGTTTATGTTTCTGAATTACTCCTGGAAAACTAAGCAACTATACAAGAGCACCTTCATGATCAATGTTTATAGGATGATAATAATAAATATAACTGTGATTTAGAATTACTTAGGTCAGTCTGTGGTACAACATGAATGTCCTGTTAAAGTAAAGGTACTGAGGTTAAAGTTCTACTGCAATCTTATTTCACTATTGAACGACTTCAACAATGTAGATAAATATCAATGAGGTGTCAGTTGGACCACAGTTCTCCCTGGTGGTGGGTTAAGTTACTCTAGACTTGGTCACTCTGTTAGTGCCTCTATCAGTTTCGATGACGTGAAAACACAAAACTTTTATTTTGTAAATCCGTCGTCATGGCTTATTCACAATAGGTGATTTGTGCGTTTGACTCGTTATTGACTTGTCATATCATAATAACTGATACCATCTCTTATGGACGAAAACACTTACTTATATACTCGTTTTTGTGGTCAAAGAAAAACTCTTGTGAATCTCTCTACACCATACAGTGTTTCTCTTTTGTACAAATTTGAATGGCTGAAGATTTGTAAAGGTATCAATTTGCTGTGTTTATAAAGTGGAAAAGGTTTGAAATGTTTTTATGAAACAGTCTCTAATAAAATTATTGACATTATTGCATATCTGGTATCCTATACATATCTGGTATTTCACTTATACATGTAACATTGCTCAAGTAAACATGAATGCAACTTATTTGTCTATTCTAGGCTTTTGAATATTTAACATAGTTCAATTTGTATGTGATCTTTATTGACGCTCCCTGACATTTCGCCTGTTTGCAATCCGGTTTCAAGTGTACCCCAGTTGGGCGTTTCTTGCGATTTAAAAAGTTGTACTGAACACGGCCAAGTTCTTTAGACAACTCACAGGGCACGGAATATCGGCGGTTGGTAGTGATGCCAGTGGTAAAATACAGTAAAGAACGCGAAACAAAATAAAGCGTCTGTAGCCCGGCATATTTAACCTGAAATGTGAACATGCACGGCCAAGAGAACGATACATTGTTTGAAAGGTTTAGAATAAAAGTTGTGAACTTGAGTGTGAAACTTGGCCTACACATTAGGCGGGTTATGTTTAAACGGAGATTTTTAAAACTCGGCCAAAATGTATCCAGGACCATTTTGAAAATTGATCTCATATCCTTGATAGTTACAATGTAGCTTCTGGGTTAAGGGACTGTCGTAATCTTACGTGCAATTATCACGATGCACAAGCATCTCACTATAGACAAACTGGATGTGTTGCCACTTTAAGTAAAATGGGAGGCCTTGAAACGGCACAGTTCCATGTTTGTATCTTGAAATTGAGAGCGGAGTTGAACTCCATATTGAAACAAAGTAACTAACTTCTTTGTAAATGCATTGACCGTGTAATTTTTTTAACTTTAAACCTATTCTCTACATGACTAATATCACAGAGATGCAATTGAACAGATCGTGCTTGTTTTTGTATTATGCTTTTATGCGGGTTAGATATTCTGAGGAAATAGAATTTTTAATGCAAGTTTATTGAATATCAGCAGACGAGACATAAAAAGGCCACTTGAACTTCTGGTGAAAGGACTCTAAGGACTTCCTAGGATTCTAGGTGTGATGGACAATCAGTCCTCAGTAATCACGCAAGTTAGTAGAGATGAAGAGGCAAACAACGCCGTTCGAGACAAGAGTAAGTTTTTCATTAAGTTTTCTAGACGTACGTCACAGTTGTTTTGCACCCCACATGTCAAACCCTTTTGCCGAATTAAGAGGCGATGTCAGCTATTCCGACAGTTCTAGCAACAAAAAAACTAACTTTTATGATCAAATAGTTGCTCCAACGGTTGCTCTCTCAGTAGTCTCCAATCATTTTTGTTCAGTTAATCATTATCAAACATGAGTTTATACTGATTGAATAGTTTGGAAAGTGGTCTTGGTGCATTACGCAACTTATGGTCACTGCACCGTCCACTGTATGCTCTTACCTCATCAGTATAAAAAATGCAGACACTCTCCAGGTCATATACAACCACGAGTGCAGTCCTGAATTACAAATACTTATAGCGAATTTAAAGAAAATGCATCAGTGGTGGTTATGGTGAAGCAATAGAGGAGATTATGGGTAAGCTAGCTACTGTGTGTTTATGACAAAATAAGTTGTAAGTAGGCTATATATATATATATATATATATAAAACTTTGGTTTGAAGAAAGGTTTATACAAAACGTGTCCATAGCCTACTCTATGGACACGTTTTGTATAAACCTTTCTTCAAACCAAAGTTTTTTCTTCATAGACTTAGTTATTACATATTAAGTAGTTTGGACTCTGCCCACAGCAGCTGTTGGACATCACGATGTGCTGTATTACTTACTTCTTTTACTCAAAAAAGAAAGACTGTCTTATTCAAATTTAAGGTATCTTTAATAATATGTTCTAGTGTATAACATCATCCTTAATCTTCAGTCTAGACACATGTCCTCCAAGCTCTAAACAGGCCACACAGAATGTGTAAAGCAAGTCTGAATGTATGTAGTCACATTGTATTGTGTATGTGTGTGTGGGTGCGGGGTGGTGGTGGTGGTGGGGGTGTGTGTCCTAGGTTAGTACCCCTCATTGTGTAGAGTATGACGACAGTCCTCCTGTCCATGGCGTGGGTGTGCTGTAAGAATCTGCCCTCATGTTTCCTCTTCCTGTTTGGGTTCCACCGGGATAGTGGGCAGCAAAGGGTCAGAGATCGAGAAGGAAAAAAAGGAAGAAAAGAAAGAAAGAAAGTGAGGAATTCAAGAAAAAGGACAGAATGAAAGCGAGGAGTGGTATGAAATGGACAACAGAGTTGTGTGTTTTGTAACACAGTCACGTTTATAGAGGAGGGGAAGGAGAGACTAGAAAGGACAGAATGAAATGTAGAGCAAAAGGAGAGAAACAGTACATTGTTTGCACCTTTTCAAAAGGCCAATCCCAAAACAGAGCAGTGAAAGAAAATCTCTTTTACAAAAATAAATATGATATCAAACATCCAAGCTTAATTGTTACGTTAATCCAAAACATATTACAGCATCATTAAATGCACCATTAGGATGATGTAGATGTAGGCCTAGATTATATAATGGAGTTGTGATTCCCTGTGTAATCTAGCAGGTTGTTTGCATGATGATATAAACTGTCTCTTAGCATTCATGTGCACCATCCTGTCACTGGCTCTAATGAACATTCCTTCCTACAGCCTGCTCATAACCAAATTTATGTACACAGTAAAGTTGACCAAACATATGATATATGTACATGCAATATAGGCCTATACTATATTTACAGTATGTACCTTTAATGTATATTATGTTGACCTACTAAATATTACTGAACCAAAAACCTTCATTGATTCATATTTTGTTTATTTTATTCAAAATTGTACTTAGATGATCTCTTTGTAATACTGTATCAGGATCTGGTTGAATTACTCAATTTTAGTAAAAGAACATGTAGGCCAGTATCATCATCACATACATAAACAGGATTGAATGGTCGTTTTCTGTTCTTTTTCTGAACCCTCAGGACATTCTTGAAAACAGATCCTAGCTTAGTTCACGTATGTGTGTGTCCATGAGGAATGTGAATGGATGCTTCAGCAGTTATGCAACCACAGTAGGTCATGTTGACTGGGAGGTGCATCTGATTAGGTTACTGTAAGTTTCCGGAACTTTGTGAAAAACGTTGAGTGAAGTTGAGTGAAGTGGACTTGTCTGAGTCCTCCATCACTGCTTCCTTCCCCCCTCCTCTACCAGAACATTCCGGATCTCTGATAGTACATGGGTTGAAATCAACATGTGTTTCCTCTACACATACAGCAGCCTATGTTACTTTTATGCTCTCTTCAGATCAGCGATTTCTGGATATGTCAAAGGAGGGATGTGGTCTTAGGAGTATTTAAACAGCGTCTTAGCCAAGGTTAGCTAACTGGTTTGGAGTTATCTAACTTTTCTTTGGTGGTGGACTAGTTTCCTCAGCCACATATTAAAGATGTTTTTACTCGTTTCTGCTTCATTGGGACAGGAGGGTAAAGAGGGACAGGAAATGTAGGGGAGAGAGAGCGGGGAGGATGTGCCGGACGCAGGCCCCTGCCTCAGCCTTCGGGGCAGTGTGGCACACACACTTTGTGATGGCTCACTAATAAGGCCTCATCCCTTATTAGATCAGTGATATCAGTTGTTGACTGTTTCATCCTGACCGGCTGGTTTATTTACCCCTTGGTCCCTGTTCACCAGGCCCCCCGGGCTCTACCTCTAAGAAGCCCAGGAACAGAGGATTGTTTGGCAGCCTGTTTTGCTGCCTGTGTCATGACCAGGCTGAATCTCCGCCCGTCAACAACAATGCCCCGCTGCTGGTGGAGGAAAATGGAACTGTCTCCAAGGTAACTAAACACTGGCTGACTGACTAGGCAATTGGTTGGCTGAGTGGCTGGAAGGCATTTTTTTTTTTTTACCATAAATTGTCAGTAATTGTTTCTTGATCATTGCAGGTCCAGATGAAGCCACTGCTCCCTCAGGCCAAGTCAAAAGATGCTGGGAAGATCTGTGTGGTGATTGATCTGGACGAAACACTGGTCCATAGCTCCTTCAAGGTCAGTGTGTATGTAAGTGTGTGTGTGTGTGTGTGTTTAAAAAGGTTGTGACCAGGAAGACTAGTGTACCATCCTAGTAAGATTTAATTTATTCCATCTTCATCAGTTGATATCAAAGTGGTACCACCTTATAAAGCCACATAATGCACTTTATATTATTTTCCAAGTAAATATACTTTTCAGTTTTTATGTCATTGTTGTATCCTTATAACGCCTGGGAGACACTGGCTGCGAAGCGCCGCGATTAGCTGCAAAGCGCCTTTTTCCTTTCGGCGCTCATGTTATCAAATTGGACCGGCCACACAGGCTTCGAAGCGCTGCGAAGTACCGCGGTTGGCTCGCGCTCTGCAGCGATCGTTTCGGCAGATTGTCTAATTAGCGTGACGCTCGTGAATTTGTCTAGAAGATGATAAAACACACTGTTGTTTTATATATTTGACTAAACAAATATGTTAAGATTTTACTATGTTAGTTGTAGGGTATAGCGGCTATAGACGTACCATATTATTTAAGACCTAACTTCACCACACTTGTAACTAACGGCCAATCATGTTTACCGATTTTTATTGATTTGTTTTTTTAAACATAAAAAAATGATTGATGATGGCGTTGGCTGTCCAGCCAACAGTTGTTTCTAAACTGTAGACGTCTATTTTCAAAGAGCGAGATAGACGAGCTGGCATACACTCAAGCAGAAGAGACATCAAAACCCTACATCACAAACCAGCTGAGAAATTTGGGATGGCTAATAATCGAAGTCAAGAAGTAGCCTGGGCCTACATGGAGTTGTATGACCCACAGCACGTATTTTACAAAGACGACGGCAAAAAAGACACATTTTGCCACATTATGTTGAGATGCTGTTGCGACGGCTGTTGGAGCAACAAGTAGCCTAGATATAGTCTATGCCATGTTGATGTGAAAAAAGAAAGCGCAGAGGAGGTGAAAGGCTTGGTGACCGTGGCAGAGAAATGTGCGTCGGGTATGAACGGCCTCGCGCCATTCATGGCCGATCGTGGTGCTTCGGGGTACACGCTGCCAGTGTGTCGCAGGTGTTACGAAAAGAGGCCAGGGTTGATGACGACACAAGACAAATGTGTTCTAATGAAACCGCTGGCAGTGTGGGGACTGTTTTTTTTGCTGGCCTTTTGCTGTTGTTTTAAACAACATTTACATTTAGTCATTTAGCAGACGCTCTTATCCAGAGCGACTTACAGTAAGTACAGGGACATCCCCCCCAAGGCAAGTAGGGTGAAGAGCCTTGCCCAAGGACACGACATCATTTTGCACAGCCTGGAATCGAACCGGCAACCTTCTGATTAATAGCCTGATTCCCTAACCGCTCAGCCATCTGACCTCCCTATTTAGACACATCCACCACCAAACATACTCACACAGTTACTCACTATATAGCTATGTGTATTCAAAGGTTGTGTGCAAGTGTGTTTCTAATGTACTTCTATTTTCCTTACAGCCTGTGAGCAATGCGGACTTCATCATCCCAGTTGAGATAGATGGTACTGTCCACCAGGTAAGGTCATCTTCATCATGGGCGTCCTTCAAAATCCTGCAGAACTGACAGGAATAACAACACACTGCTTGTCAGTTGAGATGTGAAGATGGACCGTACACCCACCAGAACCATACGCATCAGAACCAGGGAGTGAGCCTGGTTCAAGTAATCCAGGATAAGTTTGTTTTACCAGACAGAGCCTATTCTGGATGACTTGGTTCAGGAGCACGCCCTCTGTCATCAAATACCTCTGGCCACAACCAAAGGACACCTGGGAGAAGAGCTTCAATGTACAGTGTTCACTCTGTAAATGTACTATTCTTTTGAACTGATCTCCATAGGATTTTGATCTTAAATCAAAGACTCATTCAGTGTGACAGAGTAAGATCTTCTTGTTTGGTAGCTGCTCGGAAATGGCCTGTATTAACCGTTATACCAGCCCTTGTCCTTTGTGTTGTTCTCGGCTGGCCCCTGATATCTCTTCCTGTCTGTAGGTTTATGTGCTGAAGCGCCCCCATGTGGATGAGTTCCTGAAACGCATGGGGGAGCTGTTTGAATGTGTTCTTTTCACTGCTAGTCTTGCCAAGGTGAGAGAGACGAACTTCTGCACACAGTCTTTCTAACTGATAGACTATTGTTCTACTTACTTGTGTGTGTGTGTGTGTGTGTGTGCTCCAGTATGCAGACCCGGTGTCAGACCTGTTGGATAAGTGGGGAGCATTCCGTTGCCGCCTGTTTCGCGAGTCGTGTGTGTTCCATCGGGGTAACTATGTCAAAGACCTGAGCAGGCTGGGTCGCGATCTCAACAAGGTCATCATCATAGACAACTCTCCTGCCTCCTACGTCTTTCACCCTGGCAACGCCGTAAGAGACCTCTCCCTGTTTATCCCTGACAACAGATTTATTCTTTGGGTTGTTGTTCTTTCGCAGTTTTTTATGCTACTGGTTGACAAATCAATTTCCTGTATGGGATTTATAAAATAATTCTTATCTAATTTCTTATCTGTTTTTGTGGGCAAAACTGTCTAAACTCAAGGCTAGACCCAACACACACTGGAAAGTTGTGGAAATAGTTTTTCCACAACGTTATTAGTTTTGTCTCCATGTCTGCTCTGTACTATTTTTTGCTTGCTGAAATACATACAATACCTCTACTTTGTGTGTGTTTGTGTGTGTGTGTGTCCAGGTGCCTGTGGCCTCATGGTTTGACGACATGTCTGACACTGAGCTCCTGGACCTCATCCCGTTTTTTGAGCAACTGAGTAAAGTTGACAATGTCTACACCATCCTCAAACAACAGAACTCCACTAGCTAGCGCCATCTCCATCAGCTAGCACAAACTGCTAGGACCACCCTACTAGCCCTACGACCAACAGCTAGCATTGTCAACCACTCCATCAGGTCCCTCTACTGCCATCTACAGGCTGCCAATGCCTTCCCTGGACACACACCTCTATGCTCCAACTGTAGTGTTCAGCCCGTTTTTTCCAACCTTTTCCCTCAGTATTTATCCCCAGACACAGCCTCTTACACCAGCCAATAAACCTCCAGTGCCCCAAGGACTGGAGAATATCACAGTGCTTTTACCCTGCTTGTGCTGCCACCAAATGGAGGAACAAAGAATTGCACAAAAGCAATCCCATCCCTCCCGTCCTCCATCATTAGGTTCCCAATACACCCTACCATGGACAGTGCAATAGATCATAATGTAAACTGTAGGTCTGGTCCTGAACTACTAGAATGTGTTAGGGAATTTCAAAACATGGATACAGCCAGAACATTGTGGTGCCAGTGGGTCACTCAAGGACAGCAGATGTCTGAAGGTCTAGAGATGTCATGATGAAAAAGAAAGATGAAGGTAAAAAAACAGTGCCTTTTTTTAATGAAGTGTATGTCTCAACGGATGGGCCTACAGTGATGTTCCTGCGAGGACAAGTGTACCAGGCTGAGCTGCAACGTTAGAATACTGACAACGCTACTGGATACGATGGTGGAGACTGGACGTTGTGAAGAGTGGGAACTTTAAGTTACAGACTGAGCAGAATGATGGTTATCTTTTATAGGAAAACAATCAATGGACGGGTGGGAGTTTTTAACACTTGAATAACGTGTTATTGTTTTTGTATCTTTCATACTTCCTTCCCAACTTAGAGCAGAATCAACAGAAAGTAACATTTTTTAAATTTTGTGCATACTGTAAACTGCTGGCCAAACCACCTGAAAGCACACAATGGGTGAATATACATAGCACATCCCAGCCACCAACCAGTGTGATCAGTACTTTAAAGTATTGTAACCTGCTTACTGCATTTATGAAGACTTTCTTCTTTGCCGATGTTTTCATTGAAACCTTGGGGTTATGTGGGATCATAGAAGAATTCACTTGACGAATACCTGGAAAAAAAAGTTAAGAGTTAACGACAAAGCAGCACTTTAAATGATTCCGATTCTAATCACTACAGACCACCCTGCATGGGTGGATAGATTATGTGCCATTCTAGCTCTCTTAAACATGGTGCCAATAGATATCATGGCATCAAGGATTACATGGATGTCAGAGAACATGTGACCTTCCTATCTAATTTAGTTTAGAGTGATTGAGTCCCAGATGATGTTGTTATTATAGAGGGCTGAGTTAGACAAACCTGTTTGCTCTCATCAGGAAGAAATGTGCTTAGGCTCTGCTTGCCCAAAGTACTCATTCCTCACCATTTCACCACCAACAGTACTTGAATTTATTTCCCTATTCGTTGTAAAGGACTGCAAATGCTATGCTATCCATATAGTAGCGGTGATTGGGGTCGTTTATTTTTTTAAACTTCTGATGTGATGCAGCAAGAATAATCGGTACTTATCTGGGTTTGGAACAACCCAAGAATCTGTGTTGTATGTTTGAATGGAAAACATGTTTTAAACTGATCCACGAAAGCATAGGAGAGAGGCATTGTTGTATTTGACTAAAAGCTTTGAAAAAAGGCTTGTAAAAATAATATGAATGGGAGCTTTAATTAACTAGTCACAAATAAAAGTCAGCATCAGTATTAAAAATAATCATACTATTTTTCTATGATTTTTAACGAGAATATAAAATCACATTCCATGATGAACACCCCCAGTGCCTGTGTCAATCAGTTTAGATGCTGAAAACATTTTCTTTTAATTCACTGATTACATTACATTCAGTTTTTTGTTTTCAACTGTCCTCCCATTACTGTGATCTGATGAGAAATAATGTAGAAACAATTAATCTTATTGGTTCTCTCTGTTGTCCACAATGCCTTTAGAAGTATACTGTAGCTAAGAAGCACCAGCAGGTACCTGAGAGATGTCCAACAAGGACTCAATGTACCAGGCAGCATCAACGGGTATGGACCCTGGATGGACCCTGGATTGCAATACTGAAAACGTACTGATAGTTTTAGCCATCTTCAGACTTGTACTTGTGTGTGTGTGTGTGCTTGTATTGCAAATCAAGATCTGCCAGTAAAATCTAACCTATGATGTATCTCCTTCAGTGGCTCAAAGTATCTTGTCCTAATCATTCTCTTAATGCATTGGAAATTAGCGTTCCATCGCCATGGAAATCTTTTGCCTTTTAAACCTTTGTTTCATATTTATGCACATCCAGTAATATATGCATATATATACAGATATGTATATTTTGTTTTGCACAGTAATAAAGCAAACAAATTACTTTAATATATGGATCATTCATGTTACTTATCAATTGAAATAGCTGTAATTTAGTTTGTGGCAAGTCTTATCATACCAAATTGTGAACTTGTATGTAATAATGACATTTTCCATAAATGATACGTAATTAAATGACCAGTTGAAGTGGTCTTGTGTTTAACTTCCACTACACACAACCAATAAAAAAAATGAGACACTATGAAACTATACAATTCAATTTAATTATGAAAAGCCCCATGGTTTCAAGTGTCAGTTGCAAATTCACTGAAGGTGGGAATAACCCTCCATTCAAGCTAGTCAGTAATCCCTGCACCACGATTCCTGAAAACAAATATTACAAAAGGGCTCTATAGAAAAATCTTTTTATATGAAATGATTGCATCATATTCAATAATTCAACACTCTCATTCATTTTGCATTATTGGTGATCATTTCTTTTTTTCTTGAACATATATGTCATTAATAAATCTATGTAACCAAAAGTCGGTTTCTCTCCCCATACACACAGACGTTCACTCTCCTCCTTAATACAAACTTTTCCTACAGTCCTTCCATCCTTCCCTCCCTGCTTACTCTCTACCTCCCCTTTTCTCCACTTGCACTAGTCTTGTTAGAATCTTCTCAGAATGTCATCTTTCCTTCCTTCCTTCCCTCTTTCAAGTCATTTTAGATTTAACATGACAGGATAGTAGAAAAATATGTCCTATACATAAATGGCACCAATCCTGCCATGTTAGATCCGTGATTTCACCAAGAGAGAATAAGGAGGTATTATAAGAGCTTGGACATCATCCAGCATCCTCTAATTCACTGTGAGAGTGGCACAGCTTTTTGCCTTCCCTGTGGTAAACTTCACTGGCCCGTTCATGTCTACGCTGGTTTCCTTCAGGGTGAGTTTATGGACGGTTCCTAGGTTGTCCAGACGGACAGAGGGGCCTGGCTGGAGCGTGACACCGTTCAGGGTCCAAACGGGGGCCCTGCTGATAGCCACCGAGACCTCACACTGGAAACAGGCCGGGGCCGGGGCGGTCACACTCACATCCTCCAGGTCCCGCACCATCAACAGGGCCTGGGCTGTGAGGGGAGAGGAGAGGAGGGAGGAAGGGATGAGGCGGAGGGATGGGAAGGTGGAGGGATGAAGAGGAGGGGGTAAAGAATAAAAAAAGAGGCAACCCAAATAAAGGTATAGAACAACCCCCCAAAATGTAACAAAACGCCAAGTATCCCCTTTTCCTACCTTCCACCATCAGCTTGGCTTTACTCGTGTGCTCTCCCACCCTGATGCTGTACATGCCCTCGTCCTCTACCGCCACCTGTTGGATGACCAGCTTGTGATAGCAGTCTTCTGACACCAGTTCCAGCCTATCCGAGCCGCCCAGCTCCTCACCGCCCTTGTACCATGTGACCTCGCAGTGCGGCGTGGAGACGGTACATTCCAGAATGACCCGGTGCTTCTCCAGAGCCGTGCGGTCACGGAGGGGCTTTACGATCGAAACAGGGAGCTCTGGAAGAGACAAAACCCATCAGATTTGTATAAAGAAAGTAAAAAAAAAAAATAATAAGTTGAGGTTGGTATCAGGTCAACATAAGGTTGACCTTGGATGAGGCTGTAAGGATTTACATCCAGTTTAAAACAAGGTTGCCATCAGGTTGCCAAAAAGTGAAGAGGCCTGCCAGGTAGCCAAAAGTGCAAAGATGACACAAGACCTACTCACCTTCAACCTCCAGGTAGGCAATGGATTCAATCTGTTTGGCCACAAAGCGGATCTCCCCAGAATCCTCTGCTTTGACGTTACACATTAACAGGAAGTGCTTGGTGCCTATGGAGAGGGACACAATTGTGTCTTATTCTGAGTTGAGAACAGAAAACAGCTTCCGGATTGAATGCATGAACATGAGTAAAAATGACCGAACGACTGGTGGCAAACTGACTAACCGATTCACTAACGGGCCGACCGAGCCAATCAATCGCACCGACAGATGAGTATTTGTAGTGTTGTGCTCACCCTCTGTTCGTGTCTTGATGGAGCTGGAGGGTCGAATCTTGTGCCCGCCCTTGTACCAGTCGCCTGGGACGTCTTCCACGGAGACCTCACACATGAAGACAGCGTTCTGGTCTTCCTGGACGTACAGATCCTCCAGATCCTGCAGGATCTCCAGCTGGCGCTCTGTGGAGGGCGGGAGGTCAAAGGTCAAAGAGATCAGGGGAGGATGAGCCTTTTTGGGGGGTGTTTCAAGGAAGTCAAGCCCATTTGGTTAGGAGGGCTGTCGACCTGAAGGTGAAACCAATGGGAATACATCTTTAGTCATGAGACAGATGGTCATCCACATGAACCCATGGACGAAACGTGAAGTGCATGACGTGGGACGTGCGGAGGCAAAGGTCATACCATTCACCTCCAGGTTACAGGAAGTAGTCATGTCTCCTATGTCACACGTGTAGGTCCCCGCGTCGGCGCGGCAACACTGAAGAATCTGGCAGAAGCGCTTCCTGCCCATGGAGTAGATGCGATGGCTCTTGCCTGGCTTCAGCTCTGCCCCGTTCTGGAGGATGAACGGATGGACGGACGAATGGATGGATGGACAGGAAGAGGCAGACAGACGTGAAAAGCACTCCCTCGATTCGTTTCATCTTGGACACCGAGATTATCGAGGAACTGATCACAGTCCGCTGATCAAGCACGTGTCCATTCTCGGCTCATCATGGCTAGCATGGTTTAAATCTCTGCCTGCGTGTATCATGTTGTGTGACGGAGCGAGTGGCACAGTTACCTTGAACCACTTGGCGTCTACGTTCTGTCTGGAGAACTCACACTCCAGAGTGGCAGGAGCCCCCTCCTCCAGACAGACGTCTGATAGCTTCTTCAGAAGCATCACTGGGGTCTCTGAGACATGGCAAACGCACACACACACACACACACACACACACAAACACAAACACACGAGTGAACAATCCTTCAGTCATTCGCTGAGAACGTCAGCCCGTTGAACACACGCTCCCCTTTCAGCAGACACTTGGAACACAAAGTCTCACACCCGTACACATGCACACCCATGCTCACACCCACATACCGATACACACACACCCATACACGTACCTTTCACATTGAGTCTGGCGGAGGTTCGCAGGCCCTCTGCTGAGAAGACGATGGTGCCTGTGTCCTCCAGCGTCAGACCTGATAGGGTGAGCCCGTGGACACGCCCATTGGTGCTCACACGCCATTGGTTGTTGGGTTTGACCCGAATGCCGTCTTTTTGCCATACCCCCTCCACGTCAGTGTGGGAGAGCTCCACCTCAAAGGAGGCCGTCTCACGCTCAAACGTGTCTGTGTCACTCAGAGCCTTCCGGATACTGATCTTACGAGCTACAGGAAAGGAGGGAGAGAGGAGGGCCTGGTGAAAAGATGTGTGATGCGTGTGTGAGTGCGGGCAAAGGGTTGCTGTCAGTTTAGGTGTACGTGGGTGTTTGGTGTGTGTGTGTGTGTGGGTGTGTATCCGTCGCATCGAGTTGCACTCCGGCGGACCGCTTACGCTCCACGTTGAGTTTGACCTGCGTGCGGTCGTGCAGCGTCTCACAGCGGTAGGTGCCGCGGTCGGAGAGGGTGAGGTTGTGTATGGTCAGGCTCCGTCGGCATCCGCTCTGGCCCAGCGTGTGGCGGGGCCCTGCCTGGATGACCACGCCCTGCCTCATCCACTGGACCTCCCCGCTCTCCAGGCTGACCTCCGTCTCCATGGTGGCCTCTCCGTACTCCTCCGCCATTATGGCCTCCATCTTCCTGGTGAACACCACCTGGGCCTCTAGAGGGGCAGATCGCGGGAAAGAGAAGGGGGAAGAGGATGTGGAGGGGTGAGGAGGAAGGACGTGAGATCTCTCCGACACAACCTCTTACCCCTCTCTCATCACACCCCCCATTGCTTGGACACCACCTCCCCGGCTTCCCTCACCTCCCTCACTTTTATCCACCCCCCCACCCTCACACCCCCCCCCCACCCTCACCCCCCCACCCTCGCCCCCACCTCCTCTTACCCTGGACTTTAAGGGAGGCCTTGGACACCACTTGCTCAGCCTCTGCAGTTATCTTGGAGCAGTCCAGCATCTGGCACTTCTTTATCAGCAGCGTGTGGCACAGGCCATTACTGGAGGCCTGGAAACGTTCTCCCAGGACGACGGGCTCGTTGTCCATGTGCCAGACCAAGGCCACATCCTCGGGGGAGACCACGCACTTGAAGACGGCATCCTCCCCTTCCAGCACTGTGGTGTTGTGGAGCTCTGTGACAAACTCGACCACACGAGGCACTGGGGGGGGGGGGGGGGGGGGGGTGTTTGAGAAGGAGTTTGCGTTGCAGTATAATTCTTGTCCCTTACTAAATCAGTAATTCTTCATGATATATCTTAATCCTCAAACGAGCAGCAACTCCAATCCGATACTTTAACTCTAATCCCACCCCAGGGAGTCAGGTGGCTGAGCGGTTAGGGAATCGGGTTAGTAATCTGAAGGTTGCCAGTTCGAATTCCCGGCAGTGCCAAATGACGTTGTGTCCTTGGGCAAGGCACTTCACCCTACTTGCCTCGGGGGGAATGTCCCTGTACTTACTGTAAGTCGCTCTGGATAAGAGCGTCTGCTAAATGACTAAATGTAATGTAAATGTAACCCTAAAGAACCCTTGTAATAACACCAGGAGTTCTTACTCTCCACTCGGAGTGCGCAGGCGGTGCGGTCATCTTTAGACTCGCAGGCAAACTCCCCAGTGTCCTCTCTGGTCAGCCGGTGGATGGTCAGGCTGCGCTCCACACCGTCGGCCCGGATGGTGAACCTGCGGCTGGGCACCACCTCCACACCATCCTTCAGCCACTGGACGTCGGCCTTAGGCTTGGTCACCTCGCAGCGCAGGGTGACCATGCTGTCTGCGTGAGCCAGAGTGTCCTTGAGGGGCTGGGCAAAGCGTACCCTCATCTCTGGGTGGGCAGATGGACAGAGAAGCAGGCAGGTCATGTGTTACGATAATGTTCTCAGATACTGTCTCAGGATGATATGTCAGGATAATGTATCAGATAATGTGTCAGGATACTGTTTCAGGATAATGTGTCAGGATACTCTAAGAACATATGTGTCTAGACAATGCGTAAGGATAATACTGACCTTTGACCAGTAAGGTGAAGTGCATCTCATCTGTGTTGGCATCGCAGGTGTAGTCGCCAGCGTCAGATCGCCTGAGAGGCTCAATGGTCAGGAAGCGTTGGTGGTTGTCCACGCCGGTCTTGAACCGGTCGCCCACCACGGGCGACCAATCATGGAGCCAACGCACCACTGCTCTCTCCTTGGAGACCACGCCCATCAGAGTTATGCTCTCCGCCTCGTAGCCTGTGACTATGTTGACTTCCTCTTTGTTCAGAAAGGTGACAGGGGGTTCTGGGGTGTGGGGGCAAGGGAAGGGAGGAGAGAGAGTGGAGCATTGTGAGGGGGCAAGTGCAGAGAGAGGGAAGGACAATATCATTTCATCAAAACCCACATTGAGTTTGAGTCACATTGACTCACATCCAGTTTCCTCAACCGCTCATTGAAACTGGATCAACATCAGCAACACCGCCACATTCCTTACCTAGGACCTTAACGACGATCACCATCTTATCATCGACGGCGTCACACGTGTACTTCCCAGAGTCCCCGGGCTGTATGTCAGACAGGATCAGTTTCCTCAGGGTGCCGTAGCTCTCGATGTAGGTCCGCTGGTCGCTGACAAGCAGGCGCTCGTTGCAGAACCACTGGACGGGAGCATTGGCGCGGGACACCTCGCATGCCAGGATGAGATCGTCCCCGGCGACCATCTCCTGGTAATCCTGATCCCCCGAGTTCCCAAGGATCTCCACAGGAGGTTCTGGAGCAGGAAGACGAGGAGGAGGAGGAGGAGCATAGGAGGAGAAGCAAGAAGAGGAGAAGGAGAATGCAAGAGAGGAGAAAAAACGGAGTAGAAGAGGAGAAGGAGAAGGAGGAGACAAAAATCCAGTCAAATATCCAGTGTATTTGACAGTTTTATTGTGATTGGTCGATGTCTTCTTCCTTACCTTCTACGGTGACCTGGAAACTGATACTGTCGTCTCCAGCATCCAGGAGGTACTCCCCAGAGTCACTGAGCTCTGCGTTGAGGATGACCAGCGATCGGAAAGCGCCTTCCTCCTCCTCGCAGAAACGCTCGTCGCCTTCCAGCCAACGGCCATCTTTGAACCATCTGGCGTTAGCATTGGAACGGGAGAGCTCGCATTCCAGCACAATGTCGTCAGAGACCCGAGATCTCTGCTCCCTCTTCACCTCAGACTTCCTCAAAATTTTGACAGGAGCCTCTGGTGGAAGACGTTGGAAATAAAGTTTTACGAAACTTTATTATATGGCAACGACAGTACGAGCGTTCTGATTGGCTAATGGGTAGTCATGCCAGCCGAGTATTGACCTCCTCGCCGGTCTGCGGTCTGATACGGATACTTATTGCCCTCTGACGTCATCTGCGGTCTGATACGAATACTTATTGCCCTCTGACGTCATCTTCAAAATGAGCGATATTGAGGAGTTTTACTATCCAGATGACAACGAAGACATCAACAGCGACGCAAAAATTATTAACTTTCTAAAAGAGCAGAAAAGTGTGAACACAGAGAGAAAAACGACAAGCGCTAGGCAGATTGCTAGGTTTGGTTGCTCAGATTTAAGATTGGTTGCTAGGCAACATCTGAAACACACCGTGAGAAGACTTGAGAGCTGAACAAAACGACATGTTTTAAATGAAAAGATGTTTTAAATGAACAACTTACTAACCTCGACCGTTCGGTCATGCCGGGAAATATCAAACTTCGGCTTTGCCGTATCAAACATTGAAGCCTCAGTTTGATATTTCCCGGCATGACCTCACTCTCGGTTAGTAAGTAGTGAATAAATATGATAAACAGCTACAAAATCAATCACTCAATCGATTAATCAATCTGTTTCATCAAGTGACTATCACCCATAATTGGTTTCATGACCTCTCACCTGAGACGTTGACCTGGAAATCGATGGTGTCGTCCATGGCGTCACATGTGTATTTCCCAGAATCCCCTGGTGTGGGGTGTTGGATGGTGAGCCGGCGGAGGAGTCCGTCCTCACTGATGGTGACATGGCCGCTCTCATCCACCTCTCCTCCATTCTTTCTCCACATGACCTTGGCACTGGGGCGTGACACCTCTACCTCCAGGAACAGGGGGGCGCCAGAGAAACATTCCATCACATCCGAAAGTCTCTCAGGTCTGGCCAGTTTCACTGGAGGCTCTGCAGAAGAAAGAAGAAGAATTCATGTATTTGTCCACACCTCAAAAGCCTTCCGTATATATACACATACCATAAGTTCTTATACTTGGCACACTTAAGCAATACAGCCCAAACAATATGGTATGATTCCGATGTCTGTTCCTAACTATCATGTTTTCCTGTGATCGTCTTTATTAAATTCAATTAAATAGACTGTATGGTGTGTAACCTGTCTACATATAAAGATAGTGTATACTGTATACATTTTACTAACAGTATAAGAACAGGAAATCATTTATATATAAAATATTTGCAATATAGAGTACTATAAATACCTGTGATAGTCACCAGGAAGGTGACAGAATCATCCTCTGTATCACACACATACTCTCCTGTGTGGTCCACACTGGTTCTGGGAATGACCAGCTTCCTGCGAGCTCCCTGCACCTCCAGGACCAGCAGAGGGCTCTCCTCCACCTCCAGTCCATCACGGTACCACCGTACCTGGGCATCGGCCTGAGAGATCTCACAGCTCAGCTCCAGCCTCTCCGGAGCCCGATGTGTCAACTCCAGCTCCGACTCACTGGGGTAGACAATCCGAACTAAAGGTTCTTTGAAGAGAGAGGGTGTCATTAGAATTTCTTGTAACAAAAAAGAATTGGAAAACAGTTTCCAGAACCAAACATCCTTACCCATTCATAATTGAATCTGTCCCTTCATCCATTATATCCCATCCGTCAATCCATCCCTCCACACATCCATTCATCTGTCCTCCATCCTTACCTCCTTCAATTCATCCCTCCATCCCTCCATCTATTCATCCCTCCTCCGTCCTTCCTCCCATCCCTTCGTTCCTACCTGAGACGGTGAGTTGGAAGAACACAGAGTCTCCATCCGTGTCACAGACGTACTCTCCGGAATCTTTTGCCACCGCGCTAGCTACGGTCAACCTCCGGTACGGCCCCTCGGACGTCAGCCTCACGTTGTCGTCCTCCACCACTATCAGGCCGTCCTTGAACCAGCACACTTGGCCGTTGGATCGGGACAGCTCACACTGCAGAACGATCTCTTCAGAGAGGTGGCGCTCCATCACCACGTCCTCCTTGGGCTCCACGATCATCACCGGTGGTTCTGACAGAGTAGAGAAACAGTTATTAATCTCACAACATGCCACTGTGGATGATTAATGTCACAACATGTCACATCAAACACATAAAGATGAGAACAATGTATGGCATAAAGACCTCCCAATGACAAGGTATAAAAACAAATCATGGGGCGAAGGAATGAGTTGATGGTTAAAAACACTCAGAGGCGATCGTTTTTTAAGCAGCATCAATATTAAAAGAGAGGAGTGGGTTTTTCGAGAAAAGTGTCCGGTTTTGCTCAGAATTCCCCCCCACCCCACACTACCTTTAACATGGACGGTAAAGGTCATGCTGCTGTCGCCAGCCTGGCAGGTGTAGCTGCCTGCATCTGAGGCCTCGGCAGAGCGGAGGATCAGCCTCCTCATGGTGCCCTCAGCCTGCAGGGTGACATTTTCACTGGGCTGCACCTCCCTGCCGTCCTTGTACCTGGGTGGGGTTAGCGAAGCACAACGAGACTGATGAAACAGCAGTCAAGTCAGTTTGAGGTGCAACTGGATTTTAGTCATCCATAGTCGTGATAAAACCACTTAAGTAGCCCCAGGAGTCCAAACGCAGCATGTGTAAATCACATGCAGTCCTGTAACAATTGTATTTTTTAGTTTGGGTGACTCCAAGAAGGAAAGACTTTAAGGTGATTCGTTGGTAGAGTAAATCAACACCCACCCACTAAATGCTTAAAAAAAAAAAAAAACTAGAAGCGCTTTATTTAGTCTTTATCACACCAGAGGGCAGTGGCATCTTCTCTGGAGACCTCACAGTGAAGCACCACAGGGTCCAGCTCCATGGCACTCTTATGGAGGTCATTCTCTGGCAAGGCACTGAACGTGACTGGGGGCCCTGTGAAGGAGGGGGTGGGTTTCCGGAAAAGGGAGAATGGTAAAGGGAGAAAGGAAGTGAGAGGAGGAGGGAGATGAAGAGAGGGGTTCGAGAGAGAAGAGGGGAGGAAGAGAAGGTCAGGTACAGTAATAGTTAGACACTGGTTGGTTGAATAGTCTATGATGGGTTATGCTGTTGTTAGGAGTACTGTATTAGGAGAGACCAGGAGAGATGACAAGTCATGGAATTATGTCAAACAAGAAGAAATAAGAATGAGCATGAAACAGAAGAAATGAAATGCTACATGCTTTTAGAGACACAGTATAATAACGAAATCAGTACAGTAGAATCGGATTTAAAGCAGTACAGTATATTCATCAACCATAAGAAGAAGGTAAGTGAGGACCAACAAAAAGGAGAGAGAGAGAAAATAAGGGTTATGTTATTCATTTAGAGAAGCATTAAGAGTGAATTGTGACATTCCCAACAACATTAAATCCAGCTAAATGAGTGAACCATGAAACGATTAGCCATTTGTTATCATCATTCTTCCTCCTCCGTCAAGCAATCACCTTGGACCTCCACCTGAAACGCAGTAACATCATCAATGCTCTGACACGTGTACACGCCAGAATGAGAGAAGTCAGCTGATTGGATGATCAGTGTCCTCCTGAGGCCTTCCTCCAGTAAGTCGATCCCTGGTTGGTTGAAGATCTGCTCTCCGTCCTTGTACCAGTACACCTGAGCGCTGGGATCGGATAGGTCAGAGTGCAGCTCCACAGCCTCACCTGTCCTCATGCTCCGCCTCCTCTCCTCTTCAGGGACGACACAGAACCTGACTGGCGCCACTACAGCCGTTTTGGATTGGTTAATGTGAGAGATGGTGTGAGATGACTTGTTAGCTGGTGATAGGTGGGGTCTGTTGACTGTGAGGGCTACATTCATACAATATGTTGGCAGCTACATGTATGCAGTTACACACCCTGTAACTCACCATCCACATTGACATTGAATTTGACGACATCACCCATGGTCTCACAGGTATACACTCCAGAGTCGGTAGACTCGGCCGATTGGATGACAATCCTCCTCATGTTGCCCTCTGATTGGATGGACAAACCGTCCATCATCTGAAGCTCCACCCCGTCCTTGTACCAGCAGACCCTGGCAGAGGGATGGGACACCTCGCAGTACAGTACCACAGGGTCTCCTGTCTCCATGCGCTTGTTGCTGTCCATCTCTGACAGGGGATTAAACTTGACCACAGCAGCTACAAGTGAACAGACAGAGGGAAGATTGTATCCGAATTTGAGTAATTTTTTGTTTAACAAAAGTTCAAGACAACATGTGCTTGTGGCTGTGTGTATGTATGTGTGTGCATGTGCTGATGTGTATGTGTGTGTGTATTCCACCTACCTTGGACCTTGAGGACTGCAGAGTCTCGAACTCCATTGGCGATGAAGGTGACCTCGGCAGTGTGGTCACTGATCCTGGCTCCGTGGATAACCAGAGAGTGCTGAGTCTGGTTCTGGCAAATGGAGAACCGCTCGCTTTTCTGCAGCTGGGTGGAGTTGAGGAACCAGGTGCCTGTCATGGAGGCAGACAGCTCCAGGGAGAAAGACGCGTCATCCCCCTCCAGCACGTCACACTCCTGCAGAGGGGAGCGGATCTTGGGTCCTGGGACTGAAGGAGTTAACAGAATGACATGCGCCAATCAGGGAATTAAACAGGTGTTCTCTTCTACGGCGCGGACAACTATAAGGCTTTAAAAGAAAACAAACAAACAAACGCTCACCCAGATGGACGAACTTGGGGAACTCGACATGTCCGCTGCGGCCATACTTGTTGACGCAGCAGACCCGGAAGCGGAAGTCGCCCTCGTAGGGCACGCTGTCTCCCATGATCTCCACCGAGGTGTCTACGTCCGTGGTCACACCCTTCTGCCACTCCTGGGAACCCACCTCCTGCCTCTCCACCACGTAGATGGAGCGCGTGGTGGCCTGGGAGGAAGTGGAGGCGGGGGCCCAGGACAGGAAAGCACAGTTGGGACGGTCCACGTCCATCTGGGCCCCCACAGGACAGGCGGGGGGGCTGTGTTTGGCAGCTTGCGGAGGTAGAAGAGGAGGAGCGGAAGATCAGGGAAAGTAGCCAGAGGATGGAATGGAGGAATGAAAGAAAGGTTTCGGGATGATAGACAAGGAGGAGAGATTGGAATGGATTGAAAGGGAGGGAAGAGGATGGATAAGGAGTGGAAGATGAGGAAGGAAAAGAGGGCAAGATGGACAGGAAGGAGGTGAAGTGAAAGAAAAGAAGAAAAGAGGGATAAAGTTGACATTTACATGTAGTCATTTAGCAGACGCTCTACACATTTACAGTTCTGTAAAGAATATGTCGATATAGTGATGATTATTCATCTCAACAACAAAAGGCAGCACACATTATCTCAATAATAAAGTCCACCAGACTAGCCAGTAGTGCTAGTCTAGAGAGCAGACACTACTGCTGTTGAGTTCCCACCTTTGACCTTCAGCCTGCACATGGTCTTCGACCTTCCCGCCACAAAGGTCACCACCCCTGTGTCCTGATAGGCCACGTTGACAAAGACCAGGATGTGGGTTTTGCCAAAAGACTTGAGGATGATCTGTTGGGACTCTCGCAGCTGCAGCCCATCTTTGTACCAGTAGACCTCCATTTCCTCTTCCTGTACCTCCACGCAGAAGACAGCGTTCTCCCCCTCCAGGACCTCCAGCTTACGGGGGAGCTTACGCACAATCGTGCCTGGAGGAGGAGAAGACGGAGAAGGAGGAAAGGGAGAAAAATAAGGTTGAGTAGAAAGGAGAGAGATTATGTACCAGAAAAAAACGGTATGAATGTCAATCGAAAATGAATATTTGTGAAGCGCAAAAGGTTTTGAGAGAAAATAACTGTATTTGAATGCAACGTTCTAGTCCCTTTGCTCAAGCTGTGGCTATATTTTGTGTTACTTGTGTGGACCGTGCTTCTGCCTCATGGACAGGTCATCATTGTAAATGAGAATTGGTTCTCAATTGATTTTACCTGGATAAATAAAGGTCAAATAAATATTTCTGTCATAATTTCCGCATGACAACATGTAGTGTGCAGTCACAGATCATGTTGTGACACCTGCTGTGTGATGCAAAAACTACAAAGCAGATGTGTATAATTTTTTTATTTATAGAGTGAGTTTACGTGTCAATGATCTTTGGAATATGTTGTGATACTGCTGAAATATTTGGGGATTTTGAATGGATGTGCTCAGCTGCGGCTGGTAGTATGCTTATTGACATGCAAGCGAATAAAACAAGGTCCCTGCCAAGTCTATGTTTAGTCATTGGAAGAAGATTCATGACAATAACATCCAGAACACCCACCTTTGACAGTCAGCTCTGCGATGCTCTTGCCCCCATCGGGCATCTCACAAAGGTAGACCCCGTCGTCATCCGCTCCCACGTCGCTGATAGTGAGCCAGCGTTTGGTTCCCCTCTGCTCCATCCCGTACTTGCTGCTGGGCTGCAGACGTTGATCCTCCAGGTACCAGGCCGCAGGGATGGACTCTTCCGGAACTTCGCACTCCAGGACCGCCACGTCCCTCTCGACCACCTCCACGTCTTTCAGCGGGCGTTTGAACCGCACCGGAGGGCCTAGGTCGCAAAGGAAGTCACGGGAGGAAGTTGCGATGACATGAGCTTTACAAGCACATCAAGAGGGCATGCCGCGTGTTCTCATCCATCAAGACAGCGCCGTGGTATTCAGGAAGGTGTAATTGTTTTGGAACTCAAGGTAGTACCAGTGGGCAGGGGTTACTCAGCTTATGCATGAACAAAAACTTTTTCACACAGAGGCCACATACCTTTGTGTTGGTTCATGTGCTAAATATAGAGACTCATGCAAGCATGGGAGAAGGAGATTGGCCGGGGGATTCGCGTGGGGAGTCTGGAAAGGCTAGGGAAGGCCGGGGGGAGGTGGGGAGGCAGGGTAAGGCTGAGGAAAGAGGGGTGGGGGGCGGCAGGGGAAGGGGCGCGGGGGCCCGGGGATTCTAGAGGAATAGGAGAACGTTTAACACTACAGGATGATGGAGGTTGTAAACAAGTGACATCATAGATCATCCGTCACCCCATTAACAGATGGTAAGAGGAGACATGTAACCATTGGACCTTTCACTCCTGTTTCTCCCAGGATGCATTTCATAGTTGATGCATTTCATCACTGTATGGATCACTATAGCAACTGTTCTGTTGTGGAGAGTCCCCATTAGATGTGCACATACAAACTTACACCACAGAGGACATGTAATAGACAGGGACAGCTGAATAACTGTAGGATTATGTGTGTATTGTGATAGGATCAGCACAAAATGATTACCCATTATGAGGATAATACAGCTTATTTACAAAATGTATAAAGTGCAATTAACCAGGATATTAACAGCTGATCATATAAGGCTGCTTCTCATGGAAGAAGAAAGAGAGGTGGAGGGAGAGAGTAAAAGGAGTTACAGTAGAAAGAGATGTGAAGAGAGATGTGTAGGGTGTAGGGGAAAGAAAGATAGATGGAGCACTGGAGAGACAGATGAGGGATGAGAGAAGGGAGAATGGAGAAAGAGAGACGGGCTGAAATAAACCAGTTCCATACTGTCGTGCCAAGGCACTGGCCTACCTTTAACAGTGAGGTGAACAGCGCTCAGTGTGTTTCCCAGGGCATTGGAGGCAGCGCACACATACAGTCCTGTGTCCTGCTGCTTGCAGTACAGAACCTTCAGAGTGTAATAGCCCTCTCTGTCCTCGAAGATGAGATGCCGCCTCCCAGCCTCTAGGGGCAGCCCATCCTTCTTCCACACAATCTCAGGCTTGGGCTTCCCTGTCACCAAGCACCGGAACTTGGCGTGCTTCCCTTCGGATACCGCAAACTTTTTCACTTTGGACGAGTTCAGGTGGGGCTGTTCCTCGGGGTAGCAGCGTGACGATCCGTGCCGTCCGCTCCGCTGCCTCCCTCCCTCGCTGGCGCGTGGTGAGGGATGTCCATTGGAGTAGCCGTTCGACGGTAATGGCGTCGCCCCACCTTCCTCTCGTTCCGGGATGGGCTGGACGAGCAGGACGGCTCCCGCGAGTGCCTCCCCGTGGCGGTTCGTTGCCCTGCAGGTGTAAACACCGCCGTCGGGCATACGAGTGCGGTAGATCTTCAGCTGGCACCAGCCGCCCTCCTGGCATCCGGTCGCGCTGAAGTGGGAGCTCTCGAAGATGTCGCCGAGCTTCTTGCCGTCCTTCTCCCAGAAGACCTCGGGGGACGGCGTGCCCCAGAGCTTGCAGGAGAAGGCGGCGTCCTCGCCGCGGTCCACGCGGAGAGACAGGGGCTTTATCAGGAAGCGAGGTTTGTCCTCCGACGGTTCAACCGTCTCTTCCTGTTGTTCCCTCACCTCTCCGTCTCTGTCTCGCCTCTCTACCTCCCCATTCTGTTGCCCCTCGAATGTGCCGTTTGGCTGCGACACCTGCCCATTCTGTTGCCCCCCATGTTCCCTGTCCTCTAATCTAGCCTGCTGCAGCCCGCTGACCTCCATGCTGACCTCCCCTTCCACCTTCAGGGTAGCGGCAGCATACGTCTCCCCCACGCAGTTCCTCGCCTTGCAGATGTACTGGCCTGCATCCTGGAGGGTCACGCCACAGATGGTGAGGATGTAGGCCTTGCCCTCTTCCGAGATCCTGTAACGTCCCTCCGGAACAATGGCCTCTGTTTTTCTCTCCCACACCACCTCTGGACGAGGGTCACCACCAATCTGGCACTTCAAGGTGGCATCGGTGCCAGGCCTCACAATCACAGGACGTGGGTAGCCGAGCACGCGAGGGGCGCCGCCAAAGATGTCCATGATGGACGGGGTGGATTTGATTGGTTCTCTGTGGAATTTAGCTGACTGTAAATGGTTGGTGGCGTGCAGAACAAGGACCAAATGACTCTCTTTACCTCATGAAGCACTGATGAAGAAAGAAAACAGATTTAGCTATAGAATTTGTAGCATTTTTGTTGTTGTTGTAAATTTCAGTTGTTTATTTCAGTTGTATCGGTTCATCAGTTATTATGATTTTAGTATATCAGTGCACTAATGGAAATATTACATTTGAACACATTAACATTATTATAACACACTGCTCAGCCTAAATGTGATGTGTATCATTCCTATGGCCTTTGAAAACACTTGTTCTTTTGTCAGGATAAAGAACGGACTTTGATCACACAGGCGCCTTACTCTGTTAACCTTAACTCTCAGCTGGTGCTGTTGCTCACTAGGGCTATGTTGTTAAAATAGTCTGTCCAAAAATGGCAGAGGCTTTGAGGCCTCTGTGTCAGAGCACTGGGAATCAACATATGAACACATGTACCTGTACTTTTAGTAACTAAATACTATCTGTACTAAATACAGTACATATTACTGTGAAGTATGGGTGCACTTGCTTTCCCCAGTATAATGGAACTGTGGAAGAACTCCCTAAAGTGCAAAGTGTGAGTTCAATCAAACTTTCTAATACTCTCAAATAGATCTGGAGCAGGTCCAGCCTATATAAAATGTGCCGACTGATACAGAAAACATTACATAGCCCCACATTTAGACACAGTACATTTAGAAACCGGATTTTGAATTGAGTCTGAGTGCATATGTCCATAGTTAGACCTGTCAGAAACCAAGTGAGCTCTTGACATTCCTGTTGCATTGCTTATCAGCTGTGAAAGCAGTGTATGTCTGTGTGGTTGAGGCTTGTAAAGGTGCATGTTCATTGTATGGTTGCTAAGATCTCAGCTGAAGCAGGGGTGACCCAGTAACTAGTGGCCGGGGCTTTCCCCTTTAAGACAAGACCGTTCCGATTTCATCACACATGTGAGGTGATACTGAAGACTTGCACATAGATTCTCCCTTCAGAGTAGTAATGAAATGTGTTCATTTAGAAGACGCTTTCGTCCAAAGTGACTGAGAGTACAGGGGATATTTGAACCTGCAACCACTTGATCTGCAGTCAAATGCTTTACCAATCAACTTTTCCCACCCCCAAAGCCACGTGCGTCTGATTAAATGTCACAGACAATTGCATTGGTTGGATTGTGCTTAGGTTAATAACTCTACCTCAAGCATTTGACAACACTAGTGGTTTGACTACAATATTCTCTCCCATTAATATTTACAAAGCACAAAGGATCGTAAATGCACAAGGTAATAACAAACATAGTAAACTTACCATTAATAGTTATATTTAAGTATTTATCTAGTCTAATCAGCAATGGCTTATTTGCCAGTTCGCTAATCACTGCTCTTTACAGCTTCCGCCCCGGGTTCAAGAGGATATTATCCCTGTGTCCGCAGCTCTGATTTGATCGCAATGAACTTTGACCCTGCCAGAGTAAGTGTTTCTGAGAGTCCTTAAAAATGGCTGACGTCTGTGTGGTCTGGATTCAGCTCCGATACCTCCAATCCTGGCTTGTATGATCCGTGTCGTCTCTTTGAGTCGTGTCCCACAGTTGAACTGAGTCCAGGGTTCTTGTTCTTATTTTTTGAACTCTCAGGTCCAGTTCTCCTAAATCTTTTTCAAACCTGGAGGCTCTGAAGTCTCAAGATGACGGCTGAGGTGAAAAACGGGGAATCCGCAATCAAATACTGTGATCTCCTTGTCTTCTTTGGTTCAGTGTGTGTGTGCAGGGCAGCGCGTGGGAGAAGTCTGGAGGTATGGAGACTCACTGTGACCACGTTGACTCCTTCTTCTCTGACGGGCTACCACCTCAAGTCATGGAGAGAGCAAGAGAGGGTGAGAGAGAGAGGGAGAGAGAAGTCTGGACATACCATAGAGCTTGAGATAAAGGGAGAGACAGAAAAAGTATGACTAAGAGAGTGGCAGAGGACTGACTAAGAAAGAGAGAGAGAGCATTAAATGGTTTTGCAGCTGCTGCAGCCATCCCCTAAAAATACCCCCAGCTCTGCTGATGGATGGGGGGGGGGGGCAAGTGGGGAGGGGGGCAGGGAGATAGAGTCGGGCCCTCCATTCACCAGCCCCTCCATGATGGCTATAGATAGTCCGGTGAGCAGCTCTGTGACGGATCACTCAGCTTACCAGGGGATCTGGAGGCTGAAGAGCAGGAGACCACACCTGCTCAAACACAGGGTGACTCTTGGAGCCGGGAACACCAGCTGATCTCTAGCATACATATGTGTGGTGTATATCAGACCTGGGGTCAGTCCTGTAGACTGACAAATACTTGGAATACACTTGACTTGTCAGTTAAAGCAATGGATACCTGCCCCTTTAGGCATTGTCATTAATATGTATCATGAGTCATTTGATGTTATCTGAAAGTCAGAGTTTCCACTCCTCAGAGTTTACAGTCTATCTACAGATGTGAGACAATTGTACTGATCAATTACTTTAAAGTTACAAAATAATGTTGCGAAATGAGAGGAGACAAAAGCAAGGCTGCCGGGCTGGCGTTTTAGCGCAGCTGAGAAGACGACCACACAAACTGCCACTTCCCAGCATCTTTGTCTCAAATGCCAGATCCATCGTGAATAAAATGTATGAGCTGAAGCTACAGATGGCAGCAAACGGACTTGTACAGGACTGTTGCACTCTGCTGATAACGGAGACCTGGCTCCACTCATCCATTCCAGATACGGCTATCGAGTCTATATTTTTTATTATTTTTGTTTTAAACTTTTCAACTGCACTGAGTCTGAGAGCTGCTACCTCAATTTGTTGTACTTGTGCAATGACAAATAAAGATATTCTATTCTATTCTATTCTATTCAAAGTATAACTGTGGACCTGGAAAGAACCATCTCATGGAACCATGCTATTGTGTGTGTGTGTTTCCTGATACACAGCCAGGGAGATAAGGATATGTCGTTCTCACTGCTGTATCTCTCACTCACTCACTCACTCACTCGCTCACTTTCTCTCTCTCTCTCTCTCTCTCTCTCTCTCTCTCTCTCTCTCTCTCTCTCTCTCTCTCTCTCTCTCTCTCTCTCTCTCTCTCTCTCTCTCTCACTCACTCTCTCTCTCTCTCTCTCTCTCTCTACAGGGGACTGAGATATGAGAGTGTTGTCTGCATCTGAGCCTATAAAGATCTGGCACATGCCCTGTGTGCGTGTGTCTGTGTTGTGGCGTCTGGATATCATGTCCTGTGTTTGATGGAAATGGTGGCTGCAGGGCTGGCGTCACTATTGAAAGCCTCTGGAGGGGTTGGTGAGTTAGCTAGGACCCCTAAATACCCACACAGGCTTCATCATATCTCTGAACACTAGCTGATGTTACAATACTTTGCTGGCCTAAAACCAAGAGAATGCTCTACAGGGGTAACAATAGAACTGTACTTGGTATAGGAACATTCAGTTGAATGGTAAACATGTTCTGTGATCGTCTCCTGGTGACACATTTGAATCCGGTGTTGTCACTCACTCACACGCGCGCGCGCACACACACACAGACACACACACACACTGGACCACTCAATCAGAGGATAGCTGGGACAGCTGTCACAGACGGATGCCGGTCTTAGGTTCTACAGGATCCAGGAGTTCTATTAGGATGATGATATTTCTGCAATCTGAATGTTTTGTTTGTATTACTGTAAGAATATTTTGTTATTTGTTTGTTATTTTGGTTTCATTTACATTTTCTTTGACCTTCCCCAGAGAATAGGAGGGTTGGCAAGGTGAGTAGGTACTCCTGGCATTCTCCTGTCTCACCAGCTGCTGGGGTTGATGACAGTTATAGAACTCAAAAGCAGCGTATTAGATTCTCTCTTCAGATTGTGTTTCAATATCAAAAATCCATATCAAGGTCACACTCACAGGATAATCACCATTAGCCTGGTCCTAACCAGACCCTCGTACATTTCATTTGTACAGAGGGTCTGGGATCGCTCCATTGACAAGCGTTAACGTTCTTGAAGGCGGGTACTCTGTTGAAGTTTAAAACTATTGTATCTGCCCAGAGCCGTTCTAATCTGCCATAACCAATCGCTAGCGTTCGCCTTAGCCAACTCCTTCACCACTACTGTAACAGAGCTAGCTGCCGTAGCTGGAAAATCAAACTTTTCCCGAACCCCGTGGGGAGGAGGGCCACAACAAATATTGTTCTTGCTCCGGCTTTAACTTTTGGATATTCAGCAGCGTTGCCACAATGGGCCGAATACATTTACATTTAGCAGACGCTCTTATCCAGAGCGACTTACAGTAAGGACAGGGACATTCCCCCTGAGGCAAGTATGGTGAAGTGCCTTGCCCAAGGACACAACATCATTTGACACGGCTGGGAATCGAACCAACAACCTTCTGATTAATAGCCCAATTCCCTAACCGCTCAGCCATCTGATCCCAAATAACTTTGCTCGCCTCTTACTCCGCCGCCATTACTGAACTACAACTCAAACTAGCGCACGACATCAACGTCATCGTTCTCAGCCAATCCCTCTGTTTGCTGATTGGCCCTACAAAAAATTGATTTGAGAAAACCGACTTAGGTGCTGAATTCCCAGACCTAGTTCAGAAGCAAAATCAAAATTGAGCGGAAGTACATAGGAGGGCACAGCCAGGCTAAATCACCATGCCCTCCGCACTAAATCAAGACCTCCTCACTGTGTATGTCTCTGTCTGTTTGTGGGTGGGTGTCTGTGTGTATTAGTGTGTCCGTGTCGTTGTGTTTGGGATGTAGTATGTCTTTATAGAGAGTAACAACTGGCATTAATTGAACGTATCTTACAGCTCTGCTTTTTCCAGCATCGTTTCAACCATTGAAAACAACGTTTTTCTCCTGCCATAATCTTGATCAATAACAATAATTTGACTGTAGACCTTGACGACCAGAGAGGCAACTTCCACACAGGTGTTCCCTGCAGTGTGTACATTGTACACTCCCACGAGTAAGTGGCACCTTCAAAATTGCCTTCCTGTGCTCATGACAGCGAGGAGATCGATGGAATCTGGATGTTGGGGGAAGGCTCTGGAAGCACAAGGCCCTAGTTAAGCCTGGAGAACACAGCCCGGGGAAGCGCGGTGGCAGGTACAGTAAAGCTCGGTGAGAGATGGACTTATCTTACATGTGCAGACAAGACTGACGTCGAGAAAAGAAGAGACGGGGATGAGGATTCCTGAGTGACGGCTGTGCGCTTCAACCGCCACAGCCTAGCTCTGTCAGGGGGATTCTTCATTTAGTTTGTAAGGTTCACATGTCTAAGGAGACGTGTCTTGACAACAACCCACTGCTGCCAGACACGCATATTTAGTTTGACTCGGCTGAGTTTCTTTTACTGTAGGGCCAGGAGACAAGCTTTGGCAGAGTTCCCTATTCTTGACTCTGTAAACCGATGACATTAACAGATCCTTCTAAATCAGAATGACCTGTAATACTGGATCTCATTGTGTGTTCTGTTTGTAGACTTGTTCTGGTCCAGTCCGGTTTGTGACTTTGTATGTGTTTCTTATCATTTTGTACTGGGTCCAACTGTGTCTGCTGTTTGTCTACTGTGTTTTTGTTTTGATCTGTCCTACATTTTATTTATTTGTTTCATTTTCAGCCAGACCATTATTGTAAGTAAAAATGTGTTCTTAATTGATTTGCCTGGTAAAATAAAGGTAAACTTAACAATAGAACACATTGCCCTCTAGTGACAAAGAACTACAATGACAATATGTTGGTCAGCAACCTGTAGGTTGTGCAACACCCCACACGTAAACCTGCATCACAATGTCACTGTGCCGCACCAACTTGGAATTCACTTCAATTAACTTTAGGTTACTGTGCATGCCCAGTAACGTACTGTACCACCAAGGAAATATCATTCTAGTGTTCTCTTTGGGTTGAAGTTGATTGATCTGTGGAACAATGTAAAGCTCGTTGTGACATGCATTGTACAAAAGAGCTATACAATTTAAATGCTATTACTTGATGGAACTGGATGTCTCTCACTTTCTGAGTGTAACAAAGGAGTGAAACCAGGTCATAGGCAGATGCTGTCATACCAGGCCAACATGCCTGGACATGGGGTATGGTATAAGCCTAATAACTCCAGCCGGGTGCGTTGCTGATAATGCACATTTAAGCGTGCCTCAAATGCAGCTTCCCTCGACTCTTATTGCACTGCCGTGTTGACGGAGACAAGGCAAACCAAGGCAAACAATACATTTTCCAAAAAGCGAAATCAACATAATTACAGATCTCCTTTGTAAAATAGTATCTTGCACCTGTTAGAAAAGAATGTGAGTTGTCCTTGGAAATGGGAGAACAGTCGAATGCCAAGTGTAGATTGGATCTGTCAATCAAAAGATGGGCGGCTGTTTAGGCTCTCAGAATTATCCTGCAGCTCTTTAGGACCCGGGGGTTTCCACACTTGAAGCGCATTTTCTCCTACCGCTTGTCATACAGTCTATTTTAGTAACTCTGTACCTGAAGGTGCGTGGCGGGGCAACACCAACCAACACTCCGTCGGTTTAGAGAAGCTGTGGTAGGCTGTTATCGGGCAGGACATGCACATGCAACCCACACAAAGCCTCTGAAGTTATCAGAGAGGGAATTTTGGAAGGTAATTGGAAGAGGTAGCCTATAGACGAGCAAGGAAAGATGCACGTAGTGGGCAGGTGGTCGCGGTTCGGACTGTGTACCTGCTTCATCTTTCTGATTGTCACCGGGACGCAATCCCAGAGGACAGGTAAAGTTACGTGAATTCCCTTTGGCCTTTCCAGCTAATGGAAAGTCGCAAAAACATCATTACATCTGTACCGAACTGGAAGCAATCATTGAAGCTTTTTGTGTTCAAATCATATCAAATCATAACGGGTTTGGGTGGATTGGAATTGTCTGATATGGCTTGTCTGCTATTGCAACTAAAAACCCCATATTAGACCTGTTAAATAGAATTTGGGACGATATAACTTTCTTGACTCAAGAAAGTTATATGTCCCAAATTCGTCCCAAATTCTGAAATAAATAAATAAATGAATCATTAATTTATTTATTTCAGGTTCCACAACACCCTTTCAGACCAGAAATAAACTATTTAGGGTTATTTGCTTCTTTATCATAAATATGCAGATAAATTGACATCCTAAAGGTTATAAAGAGGTTTGATAGACATTTAATCCATTGCTGTGGGATTGTGGAATGAGGTTGGTAGATTTGCTCAATGCCTGGACTTGTTGTAATGGAACTGTGAATAGCCAGCTCTCATCAATGCTCTGACTCACAGAAATCCCTCCTGCACCCTTGTCAGACACAAGCGATCGCGAGTTACAAAAAATGTATCTTAACAGATAAATAGTAGAGATGGTACTGCATATTTTTTTGCTGCTCAACCTATGTTGTATCTTGTCTCGTATCTTGATTGAATTTTGTTAGACAATGTGATATTATTCAAGAAAACCAACTAGACTTTAATGGTCTTTTGATTCTCTACAAATGATTGTGCTCTCAGTGTAAAATGTCACTTGTTTCACTCTGAAATCAATCAGCTGCAGAGTTGTGAGTGGCTCTGTTCCTGGGTTGTCAAAAGGGTATTTGAAAGTGCAAGCATGCCGGTGTTGTGTGTGTGCGTGTCTTCTTGTGTGTGTGTATGTATGTATGGGTGTGTGCGTGCATGTGTGTGTGTGTGTGTGTGTGCATGTATTTCACAGTTGTGTTACTTTGCTTCAGGGCAGTGATTTGCGGTGTGCTCAGACTTTCCCTTCTCCAGGCTTGGACAGTTCTTTCCCCAGGAAACAGGCAGCACTTCATCTCCTCTCCCCCTGACTTCATCAGGCTTTGTTTCCATGTCTTGTTGACCCGGCCAGGGTGTCACTGGCCACATTGTCCCCCGGCCCTTCTGCTTCACACTCAAGTACAGTACAAGTGCTCAAGATCACTGCTTCTTTTGTCTCTGTGTGCGTGGGGGAGGAGATGTGTGTACATGAGTATGCCTGTTTGTATCTTTGTGTGTGTGCATGTGTGTATTTGTCTCTGTGTGTGTGTCTGTCTGTCTTTCCTGGATGACTCTGTCTGTCTGTCTGTCTGTCTGTCTGTGTACAGTTTGTCGGTGTCTGTCTGTCTGTGTGTGTACAGTATGCATGTCTGTCTGTGTACAGTATGTCTGTCTGTCTGTGTGTGTACAGTATGCATGTCTGTCTGTGTACAGTATGTCTGTCTGTCTGTGTACAGTATGCATGTATGTCTGTCTGTGTACAGTATGTCTGTCTGTCTGTCTGTGTACAGTATGCATGTATGTCTGTCTGTGTACAGTATGTCTGTCTGTCTGTGTACAGTATGCATGTCTGTCTGTGTGCAGTATGTCTATCTCTTCTGAACATCTGCCTGACTGTCTGAATGCTTGTCTTTTTGTATGTGAGTGGAGGCGGGATCAAATGTAATGTGTCATCATTTATGTACACTACATTCATTGTACACTGCTATAGTAGCCATCTCAGTCTAACAAACAGAAAAAGAGAGGATGAATTCACAGATTTCAGTGGTGGAAGCCATCTTCTCGTGCAGCAGGAGAGAGGCCTTTTTACAGTTTCTGCTTTCAATATAAAAATGTATATTAAGACAGTGAGTGATAAACACAACTTTTCAACCAGTTACACACTTGTTCCCCATCTCTGTCAGACATGCGACACCCCGATAAATTGACAAAGCCAGAGGTGTTGCAACTCTCCCATCACAATCAATTATTTACCAAGTCTGTAATCATTTTGGAGGACACATTGCCAAGTGTCTGTATGGCAGATGGCAGATCAGTTACACAATTCTAACCTTACAGCAGGATTTTATAACGTTCTAACATATTAAATTATATTATATATTTTCACCTTGCTACTTATTAAAGCATTTAAATTAGTTTCTGCATTGTTACATAATTACAACATTATTATCCATCACCATTTACATGATAGTTACGTTACTACTACAACTTTGTGTCGGGTAAAAAAAACAAAACAGGTAGTTCTGCCTCTACTCGAATAATTTGATCGAACGATCTACTAGAATGTCTATTTCTAAAGGATCTGTTAGCAGTTCTAAGTGTCAACTGCTGTTTTAGCTGAAGTTTATACAGGATGTCATCCAAGGCCGTAGCCATGGAGTCAACATTAGGGGGGGCAAATTCTTTTTTAAATTATAATTTCGGACAGCGTGCGTGGTTGCCTATCGTAGCGTAGCACATTTATATTTTTATTTCAATATATTGGGGGGGGGGACATTTTGACCAGATTTGAATATTGGGGGGGGGGGGGGGGGATATATATTATGATTACGGCCTTGATGTCATCGATCGCAGAGGAACTATCTACTGCTGTGTAGCCCTGCGTCTGATAGGATGATAACATGAGAGCCATGCTGTCACAGTGGCAGTTTATTCCATAACCTCTCAACAACATCTGGATTCCTGCATTTATGCACAGCTGCTGCATATACCTGTAAGGGCAAGATCCTCCATAACAGTTATAATCACACAGCTGAATATGTTATGATGATCAGAAGTAATCTCATGCCTCTGTGTCACTCAGACGCTTCAGCAAATATCCACTAATCACCAACAGAAGTCTGTTGATATTCAACAGGTTACCGGTTTAATGTCAGGGGCGAGATTGAGGAAGTGAGAGTGAGATTTTTGGATGGTTTGATCAGTGTTTATTGTTACAAAGTTTACATAGCAACATTTTGCATGTGTATAGTGTGTAGGTACAGAAGGTTGGAACTTGGCATCTGAGTGACAGACGTCTGTTGCTCATTATTTTGTGTCTGTGACGCCACAGGCTGTACTTAATCTCTGATGAGGAATCCATCCCTGTGGGGCTTGGCGGGGAGATCGTGTGCACCGCGTGCGCGTGTGCACGTGTATTTGCATTTGGTTGTGTGTGGGAGTGAACATGTCTGGCTTGGTTCAGAATCTAGAGAAAAGGTTGTATACTGTGTACTATGCGGTTAGCAGGTTAGCTGGTCCGTTAATAGCCTGCTAGTTCCTCACCGTTGATCAAAAGTCTAGCTTTTGTATCCGTTTCTGATTGATCTGACAATGGTTTGGATTTCACTTTTAACATCTTCAGAACAACGTTTATGTGATCATAAACGTTTACTTTAATTTCCTCTTCACCACATTGCCTGTGAATGCTGTGTTCATGAATGTCTATAGCTGTATATAGCTATAGTGTATTTAGCTGAGTGTTATCTATATTTTCAGCTTTTATAGTTTGTTGCTACTGTAGTACCAGCTCAAAGTATTACTGCAGCACTGTAATCACGATGGTCCTGTCCAGGAACTGAAGCTAATTTAGCTAAATGGCACCTTTAACGATGAGCCTGGGTGTGTCGAGGTCAAATGAGAGGGCTTAAGCCTCTGACCTTCATCAAGCAGGTTTGGCGGGTATCTGACGACCCTAAATGTTTACCTCAGGTTCAATGACAGGGACAAACACACTCACCAACAACTGGCCTTCAAGTTAGTTTCCTTTGTTACCAAGAACATAATTCAGTCTTCTGTTCTTGAAGTTTGTTTCCTCTCAGGTCTCCATTATGATGGTTTTATTGATTCTCTAAGAACAAGTGATGTTTCTATCCTCCTTTTTGTCCTCCCTCTGTCCCCCCCCCCCCCTCACACACACCTTTTACCCTCCCCTCCTTCCTCCTCCCTACTTCCTCTTAACAATCTTAGAGGATGGCAGTTACCAAGGTTACCATGTGTAATACCAGTGTTTTTGAGTAATCACTTTGGTTACCCACCTGTAAAGGGCTTAGGTGGTGACAGAGAACCCTCTTCTCTAGCGTCTCAGGTCACCATAGTTCAACCCTTTAATCAACCTTTGATCGTCTTGTACCTCTATACACATAGGTATAACCAAAACACAATACCGTATTTTCCGGACTATAAGTCAAACTTTTTTTCATAGTTTGGCTGGTCCTGCGACTTATAGTCAGGTGCGACTTATATATCAAAATATACATAATTCAATGGATTCAGTGATGTGGAATGAGATTGGGAGCTTGGTGAACTAGCTTACCGGTAACTTGCTTGTTGGATTCGCTGGCATGTTATGTTAATTTAGCCTATTCAGCCTCCCAGGTATGTTCTTTATGCTATTGTGTAGCTGAATACCGGACACCTATTCAGCCTGTTGTTCTGTGTGCTATTGTGTAGTTGAATAACTTGCCTTTCCAGATGAATAGTCTGTTCTTGGTCTTGGATTTTGTGAAATAAATGTCTAAATAAATGTGACTTATAGTCCAGTGCGACTTATATATGTTTTTTTCCTCTTCATGACGCATTTTTTGACTGATGCGACTTATACTCCGGAGCGACTTTTGCAAAGGGTATTCATCATTCTGCTCTAAAGGGTCTGCATCTACAAAATATTTTATGATGCTGCACTTGAGATATGAAGCTTTTGTTATTGAAGGACTGTTCTATGATCAGGATTGTGCCATTTATTTGTTGATTTGGTTATTTTTGCACTGTGTTTGGTCAAATATAGACCGTTCAGCACTTTCTACTGAAATACATTTCAAACTGGGCAGCTCTGGTTCTTAATTTTCTTCTTCTTTGTATGTTGCGTTGGATAAAACCGTGTGCTAAATAAATAAAATATAAATGGCCCTGCTCTGTGGAATGAATAGGCTAATGATAGGCTCCTCCTCTTCCTTTTCTTCCTCCTTCTCTTCCTCCTCATCCTCCTCATTATCATCCTCCACCTTGTGTGTGTCCTATCGTTCCTCCCATCTGAGCTGGTGTGTGAGTAGGTGTTCTGGGATGCGCTGGTATGCAGTGTTGTCCCAGCTGGGCTGCTATCTCAGAGACGGAGCTGAGGGTGAATGTGGGGGCCTGCAACACCTGCAGCCTACCTCATCTGCACTTCTCCTCAACAGTAGGACTCAGCCACTTCCATGTGACTATGCAGAAATGTGGGGTTTGATAATGTTTTTTTAAACCTGAACTGTGGACTGTTTTCCCAGACACTGAGTAAAGGTTTATTCTGGACCAGAACTAAAGAAGCCCTCTCCATGGAGAACCTCAGTGGACAAATATGATCTAAAATACAGTAGATGGATGTCTAGGAAAGATTAAAAGATGGTCATCTCTGTCCAGTGGTCTACCCTAGCTCATAATCTGCAGCAGCAAACCAGTTTCACAAAGGGAGGGATTCCTTCTGGAAACAATAGATGAAAAACGGCCAAACTATCTATGACCCCCAGAGGGGTATGATCTCATGGAAGATACCATCTCAATGTTCCATGTCAGGATGTTGGGGGGTGGGGGGGTGGGGGGGTGTTGTGTGGCACCTCACGTTATAAGGTCAAGTGTATGTGAGTGCATGTGAGTGGGTTCATGTGACAGTGTATGTGTGAGAAAGCGGATTGGAGATAGAAGGACATGAGACGAAGTTTAGGTTACTTCTTTTTTCCCCACGGAGGTGTAGGGGGTTAAATATTGGCCAAACAACCAAAACAAATTCCCCTATGGTTTAAAGGAAGATGGGGAACAGTGTATTAGCATGAACCAAATAATGGCAATACAAATAGAATTACAGTTATTTGACTCTATGGGTTAAATCAGAGCAAGAATGGTCAAAGTAAGGTTCAAATGAAATACGCATTTAATAACATTGCAAATGAATGAAATCAATTACAAGGCAAACATGTTACAAAATGAAGGCTTTAAATCTTACCTACTCTACCATGATCATTGTAAATCAGAGAGAAAGCAAGAGGTGAGCAAGGAGTAGGACAGTAGGACAAGGGAGAACTGAGGAGAAAGTCTCAGGAGATGAAGAATCCACAGAACAATGCATTACAATTCCCTTTATACACAAGGACAACCAATCAGACCAATCCTGAATGGGGTGTGAGGGCCATCAAGTTGAGACCGTCCAGAAACTCCAGACTTTAGCATATGAGAGGTGGGGGCAGGTTTGACACCCAGCCTTACAGAGGTCAAACACAAATCATGGCTCCCCCTCCACTCCAAAAGGAATGGTCACTACCCCAGAAATATTGGGTTGCATTTTGACCCTGCAACTAATTTGTATTATCCCCACTTAAATCCTATCATTTGGTTTGACATATGACATTTTAAGTGTGTACGTGTGTATGTGTAAGCGTTTGTATGTGTGTTATAGTCTGACAATGGCTTCATTCCTGTTGAATGTGTATGTGTGATTGTCCTGGGGTGATGGGTGTGTATATGTTATGTCGATTTTCTGTGTGTATTGTATTTGCACACTTGCATTTGAGAGTTGTGAGTGTGTATGGGAGTGTGTTTGTGTGTGGGTGGTTGATTTGTGTAGGTGATGTGTGTGTGTGTGTTTCAACCCAGGTCAGAGCCACCCTGAGGGTTTTACAGTGTATGACCAGCTGTGACAGCTGTGTTTAGTTAGGTGGGCTCGAGGACATTACACTAGTTCATATGACAGCGCTCTCTGTGCACTGTACAGGTCACATATTGTACCTTATAGCTTATAGAATGAGTGCGTGAGAATGACTGTGACCTCGTCCTAGTTGCTTTTTCCTGTTCACTTTTCCTGAATCTGCAATGTGCGTGCATGTGTGCGCGTGTCTGTGTGTGTGTATGTATGTATGTGTGTGTGTATCCAGGCTGCAGGGTGTGGGCCTCTCCTATTCAGGAATGTCAGACCGGTATTGAAGTCTGCAGGTTTACAGCCCTCTCTCTCTCTCTCTCTCTCTCTCTCTCTCTCTCTCTCTCTCTCTCTCTCTCTCTCTCTCTCTCTCTCTCTCTCTCTCTCTCTCTCTCTCTCTCTCTCTCTCCCTCCCTCTGCTGGATAACAATGTATCTCCTCCTCCCTTAACCCTCTCCCCCTCTTCCTCTCTCTCCCCCTCTGGTTTTCCTCTGAGACTCTTGCTGAAAGAGGAGATGAACAAGACAAAACAGAGAAGAAGGAAACACAATCCCTCTGTCTCTGTGGACTGGGAGTGATAGGACCGCCTGATAGGGCGTCAACATTGGTGGGGTCTCAGATTGGTACCTGATGGACTAGAACTACTTTTCTACTGTGTTCTACTCCATATGTGGTCTTGTATTCCTCAGTAAATGGCGCTTTCATACTTGAGATAAAAAAACAAAACAAATGTTTGGCGTCTCACATTCTCTGCTTTCACAATGCTATGCCTCTATTCCTGCCAACATCCCACTTGGAAATGCCAAAGTTGGGTTGGGGAGGGGTAGCAGGGTGTGATAGGAGCATCATGGAGGGTCATTTTCTATGTTCACTTCTCCATCCCCACCGTCATTCTAACTCCTTTTCAAGCTCCGCCTCGACTAAGAGATTGCCACAAAATAGGAATATTCTTCACCCTGCCTGGTAGCATAGCTCTGGTTGATTGACACTGTGGCTGGTAAAAAAAGGGAGTCAGGTGGCTGAGCGGTTAGGGAATCGGGCTAGTAATCTAAAGGTTGCCAGTTCGATTCCCGGCCGTGCGAAATGACGTTGTGTCCTTGGGCAAGGCACTTCACCCTTCCCCCCTTCCCCCCTTGCCTCGGGGGGAATGTCCCTGTACTTACTGTAAGTCGCTCTGGAGCGTCTGCTAAATGACTAAATGTAAGTGTAAATACAGACCGTACCTTGACTCTGACCACTGCAATACTGGTAGAGCTCTGCACTTTTAACCCTAGATCTTCAGCTGTACTATTTGAACGCTTTGGATGAAAGTCTCTGCAATGTGCATTTGCACCTCTGCCAAGTCTGTCTAGCCCTAGTCTTTAATGCCTTCGTCTCTGTGGTTGCTGTTCCTCTTAACGGGCCTGGTTGACAAAGTCTGCTGAGGCTATAGTCAAGGGCACACAGATAAATCTTTTGGAGACTGGCCTGGTTCCATTCCAGTCTCCAGCTCCTGCACTGTATGCTCTGCCTGATTCCTATTTCTCAAATACCTTTTCTACAGGGGTCAGACCGTATGTGAAAATTAAAAAAATCTATTAAAGGCTCTTGTATAGATTTGATATTAGAGAGACACTTCATGTCATAACTGGACAGCAGATGGCATCATTTTGTTAATAAAGTGTAAGTGGCTATTGAGCTGGTCAAATGTTCTGCCTACTATCTCCAAAATGTTTTATTAATTCCTAACCTTGTCTAATTACACCTGTAATTACCACTTACGGCCAATGTATACTTAATCTTTTGTAAATATATAATATTCAGGGACCAAGGGTCCCTCTTCTGGTGGGCGGATGTATTGCAGCACATTTGCTTGTCAGTTTTACTTTTAATGCATTTTTCAAGTATTGTGGCACAAACTAAAACTAAATATTTTCTGTGGCAAGATAGGGTTTAAGAAAAGCCTCAAAAGAAAGTCAATCCAATTGACCACCACAAGCTCTGCCTATGGGCAAACAAGAATTTTGCAGCACACACCTGTTACAGCACTGTAGCTAAGTTGGTCTACTGTACTGTACTATTTTAATGTCATGTACTCACCACTGGATGGCATGCTACTGTCACATACTTCATGACACACGTCACTGTGACAAGAAACAACCACAGTGTGTGTGTGTGTGTGTGTGTGTGTGTGTGTGTGTGTGTGTGTGTGTGTGTGTGTGTGTGTGGTGGGGTTAGCTTCACACAGCTGTGTGGAGTTATCATTGTGGGGTCCTGTCATGGTCTCTCTCTAAATTTCTCCTCAAACCTGAACTAATCATCTGGCAAACAAAGTCTACTGGTCTCCTGCACTGCCAGCAACCGAAGATGTGTGTGTGTGTGTCTGTGAGCGAGAGCAAGGAAAATAACTAGAGACAGGTAATGAGAGAGGAGAGACGGAGCGAGAGAGAGAGTGCTATGGAGAAAGAGATATAGGTAGAGAGATAGTGACAAGTGCTACATTTTGGGTACATACATGTGGGGAGTCAGGTGGCTGAGCGGTTAGGGAATCGGGCTAGTAATCTGAAGGTTGCCAGTTCGATTCCCGGCTCTGCCTAATGATGTTGTGTCCTTGGGCAAGGCACTTCACCCTACTTTCCTCGGGGGAATGTCCCTGTACTTACTGTAAGTCGCTCTGGATAAGAGCGTCTGCTAAATGACTAAATGTAAATGTAAATGTCACAGCTGTTAAGAGTGGGAGGACCTTTACATCTAATAATGACACTTATGATGTAGACCACCCACTTCTGGTTAGATTGGGACACACACTCACAGATACAAGGAATTAATCATGCTGCTACTTACTTAACATAATTCTCTAGCCCCCACACACTGTCACATACTTTGTGCATTAGCTATGCGGTCTCACGGTGGCTTTGCATGGCCCCAGATTGGAGTTCACAGGCTATACAATTACTGATTGCTGTGTGCGCGTTTGTTTGCGTGTGTGAGAAAGAAAGAGAGATAGTATGTGTGTACAATCAGTTTGTGCACCAAAGGACATCCTTCCCACACACACATACTGTAGAAGCACACACACAAATACCCACTACATCTAGCACTGGCACATGGGGAGCAGGTTTGTTGATGTATGCTGCCTAGCCCTGGGCCAGGTCACCTGTCTACACTGCAAATTGTTCTGCTTGCCAAGATTTAAAATCTTAGTTCTGGAAATATAATATTTATTATCTTGTTTCAAAAATGATTTACTAGTTTCTATCTTTTAATTTGTGGTATATTCTTAAGCCTACTTATTTCTAGACTGAACCAACTTATTTTAAGATATCTTGTCGAGTAAAATTATCTGTCCATGCCGCAAGATCATTTCATTAGTATTAAGTCATTTTCTCTTCAAATTTAGTGTTAATTTCTTGTATTTTAGCAGACATTTTTTGCAGTGTAGCTCTGGTTTGGTCTGGCTGGTCTGGTCTGGTTCCTAGCCCTCAGGGGTACAGAGAAGGTACTGAGAGAAGGTGGTAGAGGAGAGGAATGGAGGAGTAAAGAGAGTAGGCTGTGAGAGAGTAGGAGTGAACATGAACATTTCAAGCTGGACAGTAGTAGGATGATCATGCTGAACCTTCACCACTTCCCAGGGTGCGTTCTTGGGTTAGGCTGCCTGTGGAGGTGTGAGAGACATGCTGTTTTGTGTGTGAACAACACAAACAGTTGTGTGTGTGTGTGTGTGCGCGCGCAGAGAGACGGCTGTGCAGGAATGTACAGCAGCTGGAGGGGTTGATCCGGTGGCAGGCAGGCGGGGATGGGGGAAGGCGGTGCGTGGGCATCAGGAGAGCTGAGCCAGGCGGTGGGAACCAGGGCCCTGGCTCTGAGCGGAGCAGGGTGGAGGAGAGAGGCTGCTGGGTAATGAAGGAGGTTCTTCCTCCCATGAGGCAACAGGGAACCCCATGGGAACAAGAGGCTTAAAGACAGCTATCCAATCTGTTACACCCACTGTGTGTGTGTGTGTGTGTGTGTGCGTGTGTGTGTGTGTTCTCTCAGCTGCTCTCCTTCACTCATCATCCCTCATTCGCCTCTTGTTCTCCCCAACCTTTCGCTCCAACAGTTTTCATATGTACTGTCAGTGTCAGGCTGAGGCCAGGATCACCCAACGAGGAACACTCAAACTCCTTCCTCGTTCTTCATACTAGAGGTGGGGGGAGATGTGTAACGACTTAACCCCGTGAGTGGGCCTCCCTTCTCCCATCCCTTTCACCCCTCCATCCCTCGCTCGGTCCCCTTCCTCTCTCCCTCGTCATCGATAATTCTTCCTGGCCGGTCTTTGACATGTCTCGTGGGGATGTGCTGGGTTAGGGGCCTCCCTCTGTCCTGACATGTGCTCTGAGATCCCTTTCTCTCCCCCTTCTTTCTCTCTCTCTCTCTCTGCTCTATCTGTCCCCTTTTCCCTTCTGTTGTATCCATCCTCTGCCTCCCCTGTTCTTGTTATCCATTCTCCGCTGTTCTCTTTGCTGGTCTCACCTTTTGTGTTCCTTCCTCCTGTTCTGTTTTTTGTCCCCCCCCCCCCCCCCCCTCTGTCTCTCTCTCTCTCTCTCTCTCTCCTGTTCTGTCTATCATTTTCTCCTCTCTCTCTCTCTCTCTCTCTCTCATCTCTCTCTCTCTCTCTCTCTCTCTCTCTCTCTCTCTCTCTCTCTCTCTCTCTCTCTCTTTCTCCTCTCTCTCTCTCTCTCTCTCTCTCTCTCTTCTGCCTCCTTTCACCAGCATCCTCCGGTTCTCTCTCTCCTATCTGTTTCTCCCTGTTGTCTTTTCCTCTTTCTTGCTCTCTCTCTCTCCTCTTTCTGACCCATTCTCTCACTTGTTTTCTCCTCCTCCTTTGGTCATCATTCATAAAGTAACTCGCCATTGAGCTTGAGCTCTGGTGCATCGTACTTCCTATTTGGCCACAATCCCCAACATCATGTGTGGAGGAAACCAAGTACTGAGCATCACCTCATTACTACCATCCCTACAGTCAAACACGGTGGTGTCAGCATCATGCTGTGTGTTTTTTCTCTGACAGGGACTAGTCAGGATAGAGGGAAAGATGCATGCTGAAAATACAGTATAGTTTTAGGGGGGGGGGTCATGGTTATAATGACTGTGAGTGTTAAGGGTTGTGCTTAGGAGTTCTGGACAGTTTTAGGTTTAGGTTTAGAGTTCAGGTTAGAGTTTTTGGTTTAAGGTCAGGGTTAAGTTTAAGGTTGGGGTTAGGGAAAACAAGATTTAGAATTAAACAGAATTTTAAGTTCCTGCAAGAATAGCAATGCAAACTTGTGTGTGTGATTGCATGTTCTCTGAGGGGACACACTCACTAAATTATGTGAGGGAGGAGCCACTGTCAGAAAGAGATTTAGATTAACCAATGAAAGGTCCTCATTCACAACAGCTCTGCCTCTAGTGCGTGTGCTTGTGTGTGTGTGTGTGTGTGAAGTAGAAGGAAGAGAGAGAGGGATGGAAAGAGAGAGAGAGATTGTGCAGAGGCCAAACGAGAGAGTCTGTCCACCGGAGCATATCTAGGAGGAGGAGGGTGAGAAACAGAGTGTGTGTGGACAGAGTGTGTGTGTGTCAACTCATGCCTAGCAGACTGGATTTAACTGTCGATCAGCCAAATAGAAGGAGGGCTTGGTAACTACTGCTCAGAGAACACACTGCAGTTCTGGGACTATTCCGGACTATATTGGCGTACCGTCATCACACTGACTGTACTCCCAGAGACCCAGAGGAGAAACAGGGAGAAGTGACTGGCGGTTGAAGCCTCCAGGATGTCTCGGAACCACGCCGGGCTGGCTCTGCTATTCCTGCTGGTTCTCAGCCCCGTCCACCTGGAGGCCTGGTTCTGGTCCAAGAATCCGGGGGCCAACTCAGGTACCCACGGAAGAGCCAGAGGCTGGAGGAAGAGGAGAAGATGAGAACCTGGCTGGAGTCGGGGCTGAGATCATCAACGTGGCCAGCGGCATCAGTAAGTTTGTGCAGGCATGGGATGAGAACCCAGAACCAGCGGGTGCTGACGAACGACTAGGAGGAACGGACCCGACCATACCAGGAAGCAGGCAGGATACGGGTAATTCGAGCACAACAGAGCAGGCTGGGACGGGATCGGTGTGGGATCAGAGACAGGTTTATTAGTTTCAGGATCTGTGTCCAGAGTGGTGCCTAGTTTTGGGTCGAGTTCAGAGTCAGGGATCAGCATAGATTCTGAGGAAGATAGCTTGATCCTCCCCACAAATATAAGAGAGAGGGCGGGTTCACAAATCCAAGAGCGGGAGGAAGTCTGACTCGTCGTTTCACCCACAATGCCTCCGCGTGCCCTCTGATTGGCC